>NW_027459444.1:612500-814357 GCF_050624435.1 Tenrec ecaudatus
ATTGGAGTTAAATGCTCCCCCCAAACCCCTGAGCTCTCTCTCTCTTTTTTTCTTTCTTTCTGAGAGCAATTGCCCTTGGAAGGGATTAGTTGTTATCACTCTCTAGCACCTTAGTGTGAACTTATGTATTGGCTCCTTCTCCTGCCTAGATAGGAGGGGCCTCCAGGGCTGCTAAAAGCCAGAAAAATCCCCAAAAAAGGCAGCAACAAGAGAGGCAGAGGACAATTGGGGCCAGTGTTTCTCATTTGTTAAAGATGCAGATTACACACACATACAGCACACACACACTTCCCTGCCGCCCCACCCAATATGGCCCTACTAAATAAGGATCCTACCCCACCATCTGTCCGGGAGCCCGAACTGGCCCTTCCCATGAAACAAGCCAGGGCCATTGAAAGTGACTCTTTAGGCAAAAGACCAGTGACTTAGGTTTTCCAAACCAGGATAAAGCCCATTGGTTAAGCACTTGCATATTAACCAAAAGGTTGATGTTTCAATCCCACCCACAGGTTCCTAGGAAAGCAGGCCTGGTGATCTGTTTCTGAAAGGGCACAGTCTTGAAAAGGATCCCTGGTAACATATTGTCCTGCTAACCATAAGGTCAGCAGTTCAATACTACCAGCTGCTCTGAGAGAGAAAGCTGAGGCTTTCTACTGTACAGATGTATAGTCTCAGAAACCTACCAGGGCAAGTATACACCGCTGCCATGAGTCAGAATTGACTCAATGGCAGCAAGTGAGTGGATGGGCAGGGATTGATTGGGCACCAACTAACACTAAGAACAACTATTTTGGGTGGCAGTGACATTCTTCTGCTTTATCTAGAATCTGAACTCTCAGCGTCATTGACAATGGAGGCAACAGACAAATAATTATAAACTACAGAAGGGTGAAGAAAAGCTAAAGAAGTTACTTCTGTTTGGGGTTTAGTTGTGTGGTTTTTTTAGCAGAAAATATGAACTATGAAGGAGCAGGGACATGCTGGACTTAAATATAAACTGTAAGATCTCTCTCCGGGCTAGAGTTACATCTCAGTTCTTGGCTTTGCATGAGAAAGAATTCACGCCAAAGCCTGGCTCGTGATCCAAGTGAGTTTAATGAAAGTTAAAAGAAGTTTCAGGTTTTACGCGGCACCCCTAGAATTCCTCCCCACCATGCAGCCTGGCAGAGACTGCTCGAGGTCACGCAAAGATCTCTCTCCTAAGTTTTACTCCAAAAAAAGACCTGTCTCAAGTTCTTTCTCAAGTTCTCTCCCCAGTTCCTGTCCCCAGTTTTTCCTTTCTCCCCCTCGCTCCTGCCTTTTCAAGGATTCCCGGGGGGAGGTATGGTGAATGACCCCAGGTCGATCCCATTGGCTGAATTGCAATCACCTGGCCCAGGTGGGCTGATCCAGGTTTAACGCCCATCCGTACCCACCAGCGGGAAAACCTAGGCTTTTGTTCTATGCTTGGTTCTCCTGAGCATGCGTCAATGGACATCTCATTCCTGCCTATCTGCCTAACAAAACCTATTTTTCAACCCCAAGTCTTTCTTGCCAAAAAATAATGTCCCATAATAGGAATGGCATGAGCATGGCTTCTGCGTTGGATCAGATCAAGAAGATAGCTTTCATGCCCTGTACTAAGCTCACAAAAGAATGTAATCCAGTGCCTTGTAGACAGTCTCGTGTACACAAAAGGTTTTCTAAGAGTCTCCAGAAGGCTGTGCTACAGCCTAAATAGGCTGAATTGCAGCCTAAAACAGAGAGGGACCCATTTCAAAGAGACGTGGGGACATGGCTTTCATAAAATGGAATGCATCATGTAATCCAGTGCAAGGGAAACCCAGTAACTTTGGGAAGGTACTGCATTGGCTTGGACTAAACAGCCAGAGATAGTGCTACATAAAAAGAAAGAAGATGATTGATAAAGCAACCCAGACATTATTGTGGAAAAGGAAAGGGGACTTAGATGACAATCAAAAGCTACAAGGAACCTCTCTTTGGGAGAAGTCTTGTGGTTTCAACTTGTGTGCTCTGGGGGATATTTGGCAGTCATGTATTAAATTGTGCATTCAATTTAATCCCTTTAAGGGATTTTGTCAATGGGCCTACAGCCCAACTATCCTGACAGAAAACTCTATCTTGAAAATCACCCTGCTGTGAGGAAGCTAAAGGCAAGCACATGATACGATCACATGGAGGGAAATTGGGGAGCCAATGCAACAGCAAGAACCCAGGCCCTAGACCTATGAACCAAAGCAAACCCATCTTGCCAGGTCTCGCTGCTTGAGCTGGTTTGGCCAATGCCACGTGGAGTGGAGATGTGCTGCCCCAGCCAAACCTTCCTCAAATTACAAAATTATGAGCAAATAATACACCGAGTGGGATTGAAAGTCACTAAGTAGCAATAGGTAAGTAAAACATATGGGCCTACCATTACCTATCTGTAAAGAGTCTTTGGCAACTGGTTTATGGAAGACGCAGGCCCTGATTACCTCCCATAACACATATTCTTTATCATAGCCACGGACACTCATGGAAACATTAAAGTTGTGCTTGAGAGAGGAAAAGGTGAGTTAAGAACTGAGAAAGATGGTCATGCGGCCTGGATATTGCTCAAACACTCCAGTCTCCTTGGTCTCTTGGAAGAAGTAGAGGGATGAGAACCCAAAGTTGTAAACATCGTGTGGATTAGAAACGTGTTAAGTTTGGTGTGAGGGCTGAAGGCCCAGTTTGGTAAAATTATTTCTGTGGGATTTTCTAGAACCAGAGCTGCTCTGAGGCCCACACTGGAGAGAATGCCATGGTCATTACCCTTGTATGCTTTATTTTGGCTTATTCCCTCCCCCATCATGTATCAGGGCTTACCCAGTGCCACTTCTCAGCCCTGATACACGGTGTTGCTAAAATGGCTCAGTGATGTTAAGCAATCTGATCAAGGTCATGTGGCTTAAGGTCAGTTACAGAGCCAGACACTGAAATGCAAGAAGACTGACTCCTATGCCCAGACCTGGGACAAATCTCTCTGACAGAGCTGGGTAGATGCCCCTAAACATCCGTCTTGTGTGTGTGTGTGTATGTATGTATCCACATATATATGTTTGGTTTATTTGTCATCAACATAATTAGAGTACTTTCTATCCAAATAAAAAATGAATTAAGCCAAGGTTGGTGGTTAACAATTTGCACAAGTGCCTTTATGAACTATCATGGTTTACTTTCTTTCATTGGGAGGCAGCTCCAAGCTTCAGACCTCTTCACTCCCCAGGTGAGGTGCTACATTCAGACCACAGTCAGAGGAAAGGATTGACCAGAAAGAGTCAGTTCACTAAATGAGGTTCCTTTGAAAAGGAAGCCAAAATGGCCCTTAAACTCATGGCCATCAAGTAAATACTAGCTCATAGTGAGGGACCCTGTTGAACAGGATCCTACGGTACAGGGTAGCTCTGTCCCTGTGACTCTCCAAGACTAACTCCATGGAAGCAGAAAGCTCCATCTTTCTGCCACAGGGCTGATGGTGGTATCAAATTACTGGCCTTTGGGATGTGAGCTCAAGTTGTAACCACTATGCCACAAGGGCCCTTAGTCAATCTAACAGGTCTGGCAAAATGTAGAGCCAGACATTATATACTAATAAATGGCTCACCACCACCACCACAGGCTGGCTTACTGGTGGGGTCTTCTGCTATCAGGGTAAGGATAAGGGTAAGGGTAAGGGTAAGGGTAAGTGTTAGGGTTAGGGTTAGGGTTAGGGTTAGGGTTAGGGTTAGATAAAATTGATGTGTGACTTTACAGGGCCACTAGTAAGCCAGCATACTTAAAAGACTTACTCCCTCCCCCAACAGAATGGGTTCTTTTCCCCAAGATTTCAGGAAATGTGGCATGACCAGGAAAGACAACCAGTCCAAGTTCCTAAAGCCACCAAAGTGGAGGCCATCCCTCCCCTTCCCTCCCCATCCCCGTCATCTTTATCCCACTTTGCAGGACGACTCAGGAGCGGGAGAGCTGGCTTAAGACCCTTTGTGACCGCTGCCTGCCTATCAGTTCATGGGTGGCCAAAGAGAGAGAAATACCAACCCTGTAATTTTGCTACTGCCATGAATCGGGTGACTCGTGTTAAAAGGTCGCTGGACCCCAAAAGGGGTCACAACCCACAGATTGAGAACCACTGCTCTAGCCTAAGGCAGACTAGGAAGAAAGACCTGGTGATCTACTTCCAAATATTAACAAATGAAAGCCTTATGGGTCACAACAAAATATGGTCCTATAGAGTGCTGGAAGATGAGCCACTGACCTGCACACAACAGCTACAAAAATAGACTCAAACACACCAACAAAGGCCTGCTGAACTCCAAAGCCCTAACAAACCCACTGCCCTCAAGTCCATGCCAACTCACAGCGGCCCTATAGGACAGGGGCGAACTGTGTATTAGTCTGGGTATGCTAGAGGAAAATTGAGGGAGACTCATGTGTATGAGAGAGAGTTGGTGGTTTTTAAAAATCATTTCCCTATTATTTAATCATTATATTAGGGATTCATACAACTCTTATCACAATCCATCCATCCATCCATTATAAAGCACATTTATACATTCATTGCCCTCATCATTGTCAAAACATTTGCTCTCCACATAAGCCCCTGGCACCTGCTCCTCATTTTTCTCCTCCCTCCCCACTCCCCACTCTTTATGAACCCTTGATAATTTTATTGGGGGCTCATACAACTCTTATCACAGTCATTCCATCCATCCATCCATCCACCCATTGTATGTCAAGTACATTTGTACATGTGTTGCCCTCATCCTTCTCAAAACATTTGCTTTCTACTTGATCCCTTAGTATCAGCTCCTCATTTCCCCACTTCCATCCTCCACCCCTTCCCTCATAAATCCTTGATAATATATAAATTATTTTGTCATATCTTACACGTCAAACATCTCACTTCCACCACTTTCCTGTTGTCCATCCCCCAGGGCAGAGGTTTTATGTAGATCCTTGTAATCGGTTCACTCTTTCTACCCCACCTTCCCTCCACCCTCCTGGTATTGCCACTCTCACCACTGGTCCTGAAGGGATAATCTGTCGTGGATTCCCTGTGTTTCCAGCTCCTGTCTGTACCAGAGTACATGTTCTGGTCTAATTCTACCTTATAAATCCAGAGAGAGAGTTTTATATCAAACAGTAATTGTACATTAAGCAAACATCCCAGCCCAGTGCAGATCAAATCCATAAGTCTGATATTAGCCCATATGTCTGATACCAATCTATAAATTCCATTTCAGACCCATAAAACATGTGCAGTGATGCTGAATGCAGGATAATCACAGGCCAATGGGTGGAAAGTCTTGTGGATCCAGTGGCATTGTAAGAATCTCAATGCTGGCAGCGATCTCTCTGAGGCTTCTTTGGCTTCAGAGGTCTGGTCGCATCCATTTGGCTTGCCTTCTGCAATGTCTCCCAAGGAGTAGCAGAGAGAGAGAGAGAGAGAGAGAGAGAGAGAGAGGTGTCTTCCACCTCCAAGGAGGAAGTAAAAGATTTCTCAGAGTTCTCAGGAGAAGGCTATGCCCACATAAAAATCTCACTGACTATCTCCAGATTGGCAGCCTAGACTCCACACTTACACTCCTAATCCTTAACTTGACACAAGATTAGGTGACTACCACAGGCTCCTAATCCATAACAAGCCCATTTATTTTTTCCCTGCATACCGACACCAATCCAATACCCAAAGCTTTACCCAATGGGTGGAGATCTACTTCTAAAACATGAATATAGAAAAATCGCTTTTGCTTGAAGGCTCTCAAGGAAATGCTCACTGAAACCTCCATTCCTATTACCTCACCTCCCCCAAATTAGTCTTCTTCTGGGCTTTCAGTCACACCAAGATCTCTCCTGCCCCAAGGCCTTTACATGCACTGTCACCTCTTCCAAGCCCTGAAGTGCCAAGTTCAAAGTTCCAGTTAATCTCCCTGATCCTGAATTTTAAGAACTGTGTGTGTGGGAGGGAAGGGGTTGGGCTGTTTGTTGAACTGCTGGGTTTTGGAGCCATTTGTTATGCAACCTCATTTTGTCAATGACTGGTTAATTAATGCAGCATTCATTTGCCCTTCTTCCACTCACAGCACATGGCTTGTATCTTTGGGATCACTCTTCCACCATGCTCCATCTCCATGCTTCTGCTGGCATTGACCCAATCTGCCAGCTCCAGGCCTGGCTAGTCAGGGCATGACTTTCCTCTGTCCAAAGGGACTGGGTCAGACTCAGTATGTGACTCATGCTAGGTTAATGATATCTAACCCTAAAAAATGCCCCAGAAACAATTACCCCATTGCCAATGAGTCCATTTTGAATCATAGAAGGCCCCTATGGGGTTTCTCAGACTGTAAATATTTATGTGAGCAGAAAGTTCCATCTTTTTCCCTATGAGGTAGCTGGTAGGGTAGCACTGCCAACCTTGCAGTTAGCAATCCAATGCTTACCTGATAGTACCACCAATGATTAGAAAGGAAAAGAGCCTCTCTCTAATAGAATTCCTGAGCTTCTAGATAAAACTACAGCTGTCATCAGGAAGCCTGCGTGAAACTCAAAAGGAAACAGCACTGAAAGGAAAAGGTTCAAACTCTGATGGTATCAACTGAGTGCCAGAACCCAGCTATTCCTGATGCTCTGGCCCCAGACTTACAAATTCCATAAACCTACCCATTAATTCCTTCTCCTGTTCCTTCCCTTCTCACGCCCCAAGGTACTTTGACTTAGCCTTGAAGGCACTCACAACTTCACGGGTTCTGCCTTGCACAGGTGTCTGCTTGCTTCCAGTTCAGTCCTGACATTGTCCCTATCTTTAGCCATGTTAGGCTTGCGTCCTAGAGCTTTCCTTTGCTTGTCTCCCTATTGCTCTTGTCCTATGAAGACTGTGGCTTTATCTTTAAGTCTAAGTCCTGCCCTTTCGCTTTCGTAGAAATCTGTCTCTGTATATTGGCTCGTGGCAGGTTGTGTCCTTCAAAGATGACTGTCCTAATGTTGCACATCGCACATTCTCTTGTTACAAGATGAGTTTGTGTTCATTTTTCCAGAAACAGGGCCTGCTTTCCCTCTTCCATGCATCTTGGCAGGCCTTTGACTATGGCAGAAGTGTTGCTCTGTGACTTCCACCTGGTCGTATTGGGTTGTTCACCATTGGGACCCTGTCAGGATATTGCAAGGAAGACCAAGCCAAATGAAAATGTCACATATAGGGTTCTTCTTGAGCTCCAACCAAAAGAAGTATCAGTCGTGTGAGGGAGTGAGTCTTAAGAGAGCTGCAGCCTCTGTCCTTTGAGCTACCCCAGCTAATGCTTGATGAAGCCAAAACTAGTGTCCTCACTGAGCTCTGCCCAGATTGCAGATTTGTGAACAAAATTGATATTATCATTACTTTAAGATGTTATTTGTGGGGATACTTTCTGTTAGCAGCAGATCATCAGAATACTGCCTAATCAGACTGCATTGCCAGTTTTACTCTCTCTCTCTCTATATATATATATATATGTAGATAGGTAGATAGGTAGATAGGTAGATAGATAGATAGATAGATAGATAGATAGATAGATAGATAGATAGATAGATATCCTCCACTCATCTGTCAGTTGGTTGTACTATAATGGTTTGTGTATTGTTATGATGCTGGAAGCTCTGTTCCAAGAATTTCAAATACCAGCAGGACTGCCCATGGTGGACAGGTTTCAGTGAAACTTCTAGACTAAGACAGACAAGGAAGAGGGGCCTGCCAGTCCACTTCCAAAAATTACTGAAAGAAAACCTTATGGATCACAAGAGAACACTGACTGACTAATGTGTTTTGGACACAGTATCAGTGGACAATTCCTAGAGGAAGACATCATATTTGATGAAATAGAGGGACAGGGAAGATCCTTGTTGAGGCAGATTGACCTAATCGCTGCAACAATGGACTTCAACATTCAGGAATGTGTGACAATGGTGCAAGATCAGACAGCACTCCATTCCATTTCATATAAGGTCTCCATGGATCACAGTAGACTTGATGGCACTCTCTATATGTTTGTCTTCAGTGACTTCCCAGAGGGCTGCTCTGCCTGGCAGCCTCTATTCTTCATGCTTCCAAATGGGGAGCACAACAGGTCCATAGTCACTGATATTCCCCTCAATCCCCAGGTAAAGTAAGGAGGCATGAAGCTAACTAGGTTGTTCACTTTGCCTTGTCTCTCTTCCTTTTCCCCTCCTCCAAAAGGGCTAGAGGGGGTAAATACTTACCTTGCAGTCTAGAAGAGAATTTCTTCCACACCAAAATCTTCTCCTTCCTCAAAAGGCACATACATGCTTTCTCCTTGTTTTGAATTAAAATGGCAGATGGGATGGTAGGAAAGAAAATGAACTAGTCTAACAGAATGGCCAAACAGATTTACCTTCCACATAAGGATGCAAATAACTCCTCAGTCTTGTTATAGAGCCATGATATGAGCTCCAACAAAGCAGAGTAGAACACCACGGAGGTCAGACCAGAAAGACCATATTGAGTTGATTTTGTATGAGAGATTCTAGTTGCTAATTATACTTTTCATAACAGACAGATGGCAGGTATAGAAGCCCAGACTTAAAATGTCTTTATCTAATTGCCTGCCTAAATATATATTTGCAATATGGTCTTCAAAGGGAATACTTTCTTTACCTTAAATTCCATTTCTTTTTCTGCTCTTTTATGTAGTTTTATTTAAGTGTCATTGATGTACAATAAACCATAGTGTGTTTTGCTCTTTGAGGTTTTTAAAAAGAATCATTTTATTGGGGGCTCCTACAACTCTTATCACAATCTATACATACATCCACTGTGTACATTTGTTGCCATCATCATTCTCAAAACATTTGCTTTCTACTTGAGCCCTTGGTAGTAGCTCCTCATTTCCCCTCCTTCCCCCTTCCCCTCCCTCATGGACCCTTGATAATTTATAAATTATTATTCTGTCCTATCTTACACTGTCCGACATCTACCTTCACCCACTTTTTTGTTGTCCCTCCCTCATTCACAATGATATGATTTTTTTGTTCTTTGATGCCTGATACCTGATCCCTTCTACATCTTGTGATCACACAGGCTGGTGTGCTTCTTTCATGTGCGCTTTATTGCTTCTGAGTTAGATGGCCACATGTGAACCTTCTAGTCTTTAAAACCCTAGACTCTTTATCTTTTGATAGCTAGGCTCCATAAGCTTTCTTCACCTCATTTGTTTATACACCCACTTTTTGTCTTGAGTGATTGTGTCTGGAAGGTGACCATCATGGAATACCAGTTCCTTAAATTCCATATCTATAGGCTTAAGTCTTACCCACAGGAAGCCTATTTTTATTTTATCCCTGGAACAAAATCTTGCAATAATTTTCTCTTTTTGGGTAAGTCCATCCTGAATCACTTATCCTTTAACATTTAAAAGAATTTATCTGTAACCAACCCCATTTATATAGTCTCATTCATGCTATTTCCACAATAATTGCTAATAACCCTATTTTTTTAGAATCGGCAGAAAGCATCAGCATCAATATCCCATTGCCACTGAGTTGATTTCAACTCATGGGTACCCTATAGGACAGAATAGTATTGCCTCATAGGTTTCCAAGGCTGAAAAAAATCTCTTTATTGTGAGTTGGGTGAAGGTTTACAGAATACATCCGTTTTCCATTTGACAGTTCACACATATTTTGCTTCATGATATTGACTGCAGTCTGCTCAACGTAACATCACTTATCGCACTTCCTCCTTGTATCTCCTGTTTCCATTCCCCCTTCTTTCCTGACCCCTCTGAACTTGATCTTTGAATAAATTATATCCTTTTGATTCAAATAGTTGTTTAGTGTTACTTTTTACCTTATAGATCTACCTATTGTTTGGCTGAAGATTGAGCCAAGGGAGTAAGTTCAGTTCCACATCTGAAGGTGCCTAAGGACAACCGTCTTGTGGGTTCCAAGAATCTCTCTCTGAGCAATACCCCTGAACTTTTAAAATAAGTTTAAACATTGTTGCACATATTTCTCCTATTCTATCCCAAAATTCCAAAGCAAACTCATTATCATTGTGTTGAAGCTGACTCATAGAGACCCTACAAGATAGAATAGAACTTCACCCTTTCATTTTCCAAGGCTTAAATCTTTACCAGAGCAGACAAACTCATATTTCTCACATGGACCAACTGATAGGTTAGAACCACTTACTTTGTGGTTAGGAGCTCAATGAGGAGTCCACTCTTCCATTAGAGCTCGTTAAGAATGCTATCCAGGATTCCCTAATGCTATCCCTCTCAGATCAGTTGGTAGTGGTAACAAATGTAAATCTTAAGGGGGTCAGACTGCCACATCGTAACTCTTCCTTGGGGAAAATGGTGGGTTTGAACTGCTGATTGATTAGCCCTTAAGTGCTTAATTACTGCCTCACCAGGGTTCTCCTTAACATCAGAACAGTGGACATTTATTGGTTTCTCTTGCTGGTCTCTGTTCCCTAAAAATTGCACTTCATCCACAGGGTTTTCTTCCACAACACACAGCCGCTAGTGTTTTTGTTGTTTTTTTTCCCACATGACTTCACCTTCCTGGTCAAAGCTGATTTGTCCAGTGCTAAACACACAATGAAAACATAGCCATATTTGCCCACTACAAAATTTGAAGTGAGACAGCAAGCTATTTGTTGAGTTTTTTGAATGACAGAAGTCTAAAAGGAAGTGTTATGATACAGGAAACAGTGAGTTTTGATGTCCAGAATCTATGCTGGGGACCCAGTTGGCACTCTGAATGACTATTCAAAGTGATGGTATGAATTGTCCTCTTCCATGACCTACACATACAATAGATATAACCACTAAGTCCATGATTTGACAAATGTCTTGTATGATTGAGTTTGGGTTCCCCATAGGATTAGATTCTGAGACAAAGGTTTTAATTAAGCCATTTTTGGGGGAGATATCAATAAGGAAATGGGAAATAGACAAGGGAAAGAAGGCAGCCAATGAAAAGTACATTATCAAGCAATTTAAAATTGTGGGCAACTGGAGGTTAATCTTACTGGAGACACTGTAGAAAATCCACTAGTTATTCTGCCCAGAATGTGAGGGAGTGTAGCTATTTGTCCAACAACTCCTATGGGTCATTGGTTAAGGGTTACTCCAGGAAGCAAGAATTAACTCCACAACCTCCTAAGCCATGCATGCTCAGGTACAGTGGTCTACAGAAACTAGAGAAAGCAAGAAGAGAGATGTGCTGGCCATTCGGAATTAGGCTAGCATGCCAAGTTGTCAGACATGTCAGGTTCTTGCACTATCATAACTTGAAAGTCACCATGATCCTGTGAGATATACCACTGGTATTTCAAACACAAGCATAGTTACCTGTGGTGGAAAAATTTCAGAAAAGCTTACAAGCTAAATAGACTAGAAAGAATAACCTGCCAATCTACATGTGAAAAAAAAATAGTGGTGTTTGTGGAGCACATTGATAGCAGTGGAATATTTTTTCATATAGTGCAGGATGATGAACCCCTCAAGTTGGAAGACACTCAAAATATAATTGGGGAAGAGCTGTCTCCTCAAAGTAGAGTTGACCTTAGTGATATAAAGTTTTCAGGACCTATATTTGTTGATGTGGCAATGACTCAAAATGAGAAGAAACAGCAGTACTGCAATGACCACTAACAAGAAGATGGGATGCATGAAATATGGATCTAGAAAAATTGGAAGCCATGAAAAAATGGAACACATAAAGATCAAACACTCTAGGTGTTATTGAACTGAAATAGACTGGTATTGGCCATTTTGAATGTCATAATAATATGGTTTACATACCAGAGTAACAAATTTGAAAGCAATGGATGACTTTCATGTTAAAAAAGAGAATGTTCAACATCGATTCCAATGTTCACCATTGTTAGGTGTAGGATATATTATACCTACAAGGATGAATAATTAATAAAGTTATTATTCAAATTTACACACCAACCACTAATGTTAACAATAAAGCCATTGAGGATTTTTACCAACCTTTTCAGTCTGAAATTGATGAAACATGCAATCAAGATTACTGATGACTTGAATGCAAAAACTGGAAACTAAGGAGGAGGATCACTAGTTAGAAAATATGGCCATGGGGATGGAAGCCACATGGGAGATCTCATGATAGAATTTTCCAATAAGGATGGCTTATTGATTGAACATTTATTTTTCAGTGATGTAAACAGTAACCATAGACATGGATCATGTATATTGGATAGAAATACACAGGAATTAAATCAACTACATCTGTTGAAATAAACTACTATATATACTCGAGTATAACCCAAGGCAACTAATTTTACCCCCCAAAACTGGGGTGCTTTTTCAGCATAAAAAATGTGCTGAAAAAAACTCGGCTTATACTCAAGTATTTACGGTATAAAGAAGTTCAATATCATCAGTCAAGAGACTGGAGACCAACTGTGGAACAAGCCATCAATGGCAAATTGAACTCGAATTCAAATAAAATTAAAACAAGTCCCCAAGAGTCACAGTATGAATTTGAGTATATCTCATCTAAATTAGAGGATACTTCAAGAAGAAAGTTGACACATTGAACACAAATCCCCTGAGATGATACGAGTTCTGCAATAATATCAAGAACATCATAAATAAAGAAATTCAAAGATAATTAAAAAGATAGAAACTAAAGAAAAGACAAAATGGATGTCACCTTGAATGTGGAGTAGCTGAAGCCAATGAAAGAAATGATGAAGTACGAAAAAGAGAGAGAAATATAGAAATAATTGATGAAGTAAAGACGCTGAATAAAGAAGCTGAACACAAAATTTCAAAGGGGAATTCAAAAAGATGGAATAAAGAATTATATTAATAGTTGCAAAGACCTGGAATGAGGATAGCAAAAATGAAAAGCATGTGCATTTCACTAGCTGAAAAAATTGAAGAGAAATTCAAAATACAGAATTACACTGATAGCATCAAAAGAAGATGAAAGGGATTCACTGATCACATGAAGCCCAGGCTCCACAGCGCTGAGTCCAGAAGACCAAGATAGCATAGGTTTCTCACTGCAGATTGCTCTGAAAGTGCTCACAGTAGTAGGCCCTGGATCAACTGGGGAAAATGTAGAACTCAAAATAAGAAGACTAACCTTAGGATATGATAGGCACTAGTGGAATTCCCATTTGACACCTGACCTCACCTCCATGGCTCAACTTTCAGCCCCCAAATAGGAGACCTATACTGTCAACGATGTACAATTCAGAGCCCAGCACTTGTCAGGGAGTTACTCAGAAGGCAGGAAGGAATGGGAACGAAAGACCAATGGAAACGGCAAACAAAGTGAGGGAATAGGAAAAGTAGTATTGCGTTGTAGGTATTGCAATCAATATCATAAAACATTGCATGAATTGTAAGGAAAATCAATTTACTCTGTAGATTTTCCCTCACATCACAATCAAAACAGTGTAAAAAGAAAATAAGTCATATGACCGAGTACACTGGTAGATCTTGCTGAAGACCAATTTCCAGTGTTAAAAGATGTCACTTTGAGGAATAAGGCACAGCTGAGCCCTAGTGGTATAGTGGTTACAAACATAATGCGTCAGAACCAACCCAGTTGGGTTGCTCAACACAAGATCAGCAGTTCTGCTCCCATACAAAGTTCCAGTATTGGAAACCCACAGGGATATCTCTCCCCTGTCCTATAGAGTTGCTAAGGGTTGGAATCAACTTGATGGCAGTGAACTGGATGTAAGCCAGGCTGACTAGAGACACAAATCAAGTGCCACTCATATATGTGCAATAAATAGTTTTCTATCAAGAAGTCATTATAGTATTTCTATTTCAAGGAAATATGCCAGGCCAGTCCAACTCAAGTCCATAAGTCCAACACTAGCCCATAAGTTCCTTTCCAACTTACGCAGTTACATGCAATGATGCAGAATGCAGAATCGCTGGAGGGCTTCTGACTTCGTGTCTTTTTACAAACACACACACACTCACACTCACACCCTTGCAGAACCTCTAGAGGGCTTCTGACTTCGTGTCCTTTTTACACACACACACACACACACATATGCAGAATCTCTTGAGTGCTTCTGACTTCGTGTCCTTTACACACACACCCACACACAACCTTGCAGAATCTCTAGAGGGCTTCTGACATCGTGTCATTTTTATACACACACACATACTCACACTTATACCCTTGCAGAATCTCTGGAGGGCTTCTGAATTCGTGTCTTAATTAGTCACACACACACAAACACTCACACTCTTTCCTAATATCTGGAGGGCTTCTGACTTTGTGTCCTTTACACTCACACCCACACAAAATCTTCAAGAATCTCTAGAGGGCGCCTGGTATCGTGTCCTTTTTAAACACACACACACACATACTCACACTCATACCCTTGCAGCATCTTAGGAGAGCTTCTGACTTCTCCTTTTTACAGGCACACACACATACACACCATTGCTGAAACTCTAGAAGGCTTCTGAATTGGTTTCCTTTTTACACAAACACACAAACATTCTTGCAGAATCGCTGGAGGGCTTCTGACTTCGTGTCTTTTTACAAACACACACACACACTCACACTCAGACCCTTGCAGAACCTCTAGAGGGCTTCTGACTTCTTGTTCTTTTTACACAAACACACACACACACCATGGCAGAATCTCTAGAGGGCTTCTGAATTCGTGCCCTTTTTACACACACACACACACACACACACACACACACACAAACACTTTCTGAATCTCTGGAGGGTGTCTGACTTAATGTCCTTTTTACAAACACAAACACACACACACTCTTGCAGAAACTGTAAAGGGTTTCTGACTTCGGGTCCTTTTTACACACACACACACACACACACACACACACACACACACACACCCTTTCTGAGTATCTGGAGGGTGTCTGACTTAATGTCGTTTTTACAAACACTCTTACAGAAACTCTAGAAGGCTTCTGACTTCGTGTCATTTTTACACACACACACACACACTCACTCACAGACCCTTGCAGAATCTCTAGAGTGCTTCTAACTTTGTGTCCTTTTTACACACACTCACACTCATACACTTGCAGAATCTATGGAGGCCTGCTGACTTCGTTTCCATTTTACACACACACACACACACACACACTCACACATGCAGAATCTCTTGAGTGCTTCTGACTTCGTGTCCTTTACACACACACCCACACACAAACCCTTGCAGAATCTCTAGAGGGTTTCTGACATCGTTTCATTTTTATACACACACACGTACTCACACACATACCCTTGCACAATCTCTGGAGGGCTTCTGATTCTTCTCCTTTTTACACACACACACACACACACACACACACATACACATACACACCATTGCAGAATCTCTGGAACGCTTCTGATTTAGTGTCCATTTTACACACACACACACACACACACACACACACACACTATGACGCACCCTTGCAGAATCTCTGGAGGTCTTCTGAATTCGTATTTTTTTAGTCACACACACACAAACACTCACACCCTTTCCTAATCTCTGGAAGACTTCTGACTTTGTCCTTTACACTCACACCCACACACAACCTTAAAGAATCTCTAGAGGGCGCCTGGTATCGTGTCCTTTTTAAACACACACACACATACTCACACTCATACCCTTGCAGCATCTTAGGAGAGCTTCTGACTTCTTCTCCTTTTTACAGGCACACACACATACATACCGTTGCTGAATTTCTAGAAGGCTCCTGAATTGGTTTCCTTTTTACACAAACACACAAACAATCTTGCAGAATCGCTGGAGGGCTTCTGACTTCGTGTCTTTTTACACACACACACACACACACACACACACACACACTCAGACCCTACAGAATCTCTAGAGGGCTTCTGACTTCGTGCCCTTATTACACACACACACACACACACCCTTTCTGAGTATCTGGAGGGTGTCTGACTTAATGTCGTTTTTACAAACTCAAACACTCTTGCAGAAACTCTAGAAGGCTTCTGACTTCGTGTCCTCTTTACACACACACACACACACACACACACACACACACACACACACACACACTCACAGACCCTTGCAGAATCTCTAGAGTGCTTCTAATTTTGTGTACTTTTTACACACACACTCATACACTTGCAGAATCTATGGAGGCCTGCTGATTTCGTGTCCATTTTACACACACACACACACACACACACACTCACACTCTCTCAGAATCCCTGGAGGGCTTCTGACCTCGTGTCCTTTGTACACACACACGCACACACACCCTTGCAGAATATCTGCAGGTCTTCTGACTTCGTGTCATTTTACACCCTCGCATGCACACATGCATACTTGCACGCACCCTTGCAGAATCTCTGGAGGGTTTCTGACTTCTCCTTTTTACATATACACATACACACCATTGCAGAATCTCTAGTAGTCTTCTGATTTACTGTCCTTTTTACACACACACAATCACGCACCCTTGTTGAATCTCTGGAGGGCTTCTGAATTCATGTCCTTTTTTGACAGACACACACAAAACCTCACACCTTTGAAGAATCTCTGGAGGACTTCTGACTTCGTAACCTTTTGAAACACACTCATACACTTGCAGAATCCCTTGAGAGCTTCTGAATTCGTGTCCTTTACACTCACACCCACACACATCCTTGCAAATCTCTAGAAGGCCACTGATTTGGTTTCCTTTTTGCACAAACACACACACAATCTTGCAGAATCTCAGGAGGGCTTCTGACTTCGTGTCCTTTTTACACACACACACACACACACACACTCACACTCAGACCCTTGCAGAATCTCTAGAGGGCTTCTGACTTCGTGTCCTTTTTACACAAACACACACACACATACACCATGGCAGAATCTCTAGGGGGCTTCTGACTTCGTGTACTTTTTACACACACACACACACACATTCACACTTTCAGAATCTCTGGAGGGTTTCTGACTTAATGTCCTTTTTACAAACACAAACACACATACACACACACTTCCAGAATCTCTATAAGGCTTCTAGTTTCGTGTCATTTTTACACACACAAACATACACGCACCCTTGCAGAATCTCTGTAGGGCGTCTGATTTCATGTCCTTTTTACACACACATACACACAAAAACACTTGCAAAATCTCTGGAGGGCTTCTGACTTTGTAGGTTTTACTTACACAAACACACACACACACACACACACACACACACTCATGCCCCTACAGAATCTCTGGAGGGCTTCTGACTTCGTGTCCTTTTTAGGGCACACACACACACACACATCCTTCCAGAATCACTAGAGGGCTTCTGATTTTGTTTCATTTTTACACACACAGACACATATATGCACCCTTGGAGAATCTCTGGAGGGCTTCTGACTTCGTGTCCTTTTTACACACACACAAACACTCACACCCTTGTAGAATCTCTGGAGGGCTTCTGACTTCGTTCTTTTTACACACACACACACACACACACTCATACATTTGCAAAATCTCTTGAGTGCTTCTGACTTCGTGTCCTTTACACACACACCCACACACAACCTTGCAGAATCTCTAGAGAGCTTCTGACATCGTGTCATTTTTATACACACACACATACTCACACTTATACCCTTGCAGAATCTCTGGAGGGCTTCTGAATTCGTGTCTTAATTAGTCACACACACACAAACACTCACACCCTTTCCTAATATCTGGAGGGCTTCTGACTTTGTGTCCTTTACACTCACACCCACACAAAATCTTCAAGAATCTCTAGAGGGCGCCTGGTATCGTGTCCTTTTTAAACACACACACACACATACTCACACTCATACCATTGCAGCATCTTAGGAGAGCTTCTGACTTCTTCTCCTTTTTACAGGCACACACACATACACACCGTTGCTGAAACTCTAGAAGGCTTCTGAATTGGTTTCCTTTTTACACAAACACACAAACATTCTTGCAGAATCGCTGGAGGGCTTCTGACTTCGTTCTTTTTACACACACACACACACACACACTCATACATTTGCAAAATCTCTTGAGTGCTTCTGAGTTCGTGTCCTTTACACACACACCCACACACAACCTTGCAGAATCTCTAGAGGGCTTCTGACATCGTGTCATTTTTATACACACACACATACTCACACTTATACCCTTGCAGAATCTCTGGAGGGCTTCTGAATTCGTGTCTTAATTAGTCACACACACACAAACACTCACACCCTTTCCTAATATCTGGAGGGCTTCTGACTTTGTGTCCTTTACACTCACACCCACACAAAATCTTCAAGAATCTCTAGAGGGCGCCTGGTATCGTGTCCTTTTTAAACACACACACACACATACTCACACTCATACCCTTGCAGCATCTTAGGAGAGCTTCTGACTTCTTCTCCTTTTTACAGGCACACACACATACACACCGTTGCTGAAACTCTAGAAGGCTTCTGAATTGGTTTCCTTTTTACACAAACACACAAACATTCTTGCAGAATCGCTGGAGGGCTTCTGACTTCGTGTCTTTTTACAAACACACACACACACTCACACTCAGACCCTTGAAGAACCTCTAGAGGGCTTCTGACTTCTTGTTCTTTTTACACAAACACACAAACACACCATGGCAGAATCTCTAGAGGGCTTCTGAATTCGTGCCCTTTTTACACACACACACACACACACACACACACACACACACAAACACTTTCTGAATCTCTGGAGGGTGTCTGACTTAATGTCCTTTTTACAAACACAAACATACACACACTCTTGCAGAAACTGTAAAAGGTTTCTGACTTCGGGTCTTTTTTACACACACACACACACACACACTCACACTCACACACACAGCCAAATGCATACCCATACCCTTGCAGAATCTCTGGAAGGCATCTGACTTCATGTCCTTTTTACAAACACACACACACACACACACACACCCCTTGCAGGATCACTAGAGGGCTTCTGATTTTGTTTCCTTTTACACACACACACACACACACACACACTCACACTAACACTCATACCCAGGCAGAATCACTAGAGGGCTTCTTACATCGTGTCCCTTTTACACACAAACACACATACACACCGTTGCAGAATCTCTAGAAGGCTTCTGACTTACTGTCCTTTACACATACACACACACACACACACTTGCAGAACCTCTGGAGGGCTTCTGACTTTGTGTCCTTTTTACACACTCACACACACACATATATACACATGCACGCACCCTCGCAGAATATCTGGAGGGATTCTGATTTCCTGTCCATTTTACACGCACACACCCACAGAGACACACACACACACCCTTGCAGAATCTATAGAGGGCTTCTGAATTCGTGTTTTTTTACACACACACACACACACACACACTCACAATCAGACCCTTCCAGAATCTCCTTAGGGCTTCGGACTTCATGTCCTTTTTCCAAACACACACATACATGCACCCTTGCAGAATCTTCAGAGGGCTTCTGACTTCGTGTTCTTTTTACACACCCACTCACACTCATACCCTTGAAGAATCTCTAGAGGGCTTTTGACATCTTGTCCTTTATACACACACACACACGCACACCCTTGATGAATCTCTGGAGGGTTTCTAAAGTCATGTCCTTTTTACATACAAACACACACACCCTTGCAGAATCTGTAGAGGGCTTCTGACTTCGTGTCCATTTTACAGACACACACACACACACACACGTTCACACTCAACCCTTCCATAATCTCTGGATGTCTTCTAACTTCGTGTTCTTTTTACACACACACACACACAAACACACACACACACACTCAAACCCTTGAAGAATCTCTGGAGACGGTTTGAACGACCCTGTTGGTCATGGTATGTCGTGTGACTAGAAGTGTATATGAGCAGAGAATCCCTCAGAGAACAATTACTGAAGTCTATAGAGCAGGGGTAAGGGATACACTGCGGGTCTCTCGGTCCATGCATGTGGCTCTGAAGTAAAATGGAAACCTTTTCAAGGACAGTGATTATTCAGATAATGGTGATTGAAGTTGCAAAAATATATTTTTTATCTCAAAGAATGTTTCAATTTTTGTGAGAGAAAAAGTAGGCTCTTCTATCTCAAAAGTTTGCCTCCCCGATGTAGATCAAGATGGCGGCTATGTCTAGAAACAGTCACTTCACATTTTGATATTTTTGTTTAATAAAGTGTCTGTGGTTTTAGAGCAATGCTTTCTGACTTACCCTCACATACTTTTACAGAATAAGTGATGAAGCAGCTGCTTGGACTGGGTGGGCACAGGGAAGCTGGGAAGGGTGAGGACCAGGAACAATCACTAGATAATAAATTATTTAATACATCTGCATCGGGACTGTGGCTCCAGAGCTACAACTCCGGTGCTGTGCAGCGCATTTCTTCCAGTTTGAAACAAAATTGGAGTCAATTATTATCTTCCTCATCAGTCATCATTTCCTATGGTTCTGGGGATTGGCAGTACTAAGCTAGCAGATTCTTCTGTACGGTTGCCGTCTGACAATGGCTTATGATGGAGACATCTCACACAGCTTCCCCACTGGTGTACTTGAAAATGGCCACTGGTGTTTGCTGGGACTTTAAGTGGGACTAGTGTCAGCATCTGCATGTGGCCTCTTCATCACACTTCCTCACAGCAAGGGGACTGGACTCCGAGGGTCTTGTACAGAGAAAGAGCCAGGTGGGAGCTGTATTACCTCAGAAGTCACACCGCACCTCACCTGCCAAACTTGACTCCTGGAGAGCCATAAGGCTGGCGTGGGTTCAAAGGAGGAAACATAGACTCCAACTTGGGATGTAGAATGACAAGATTCTGGAAGAGCTTGTAGGGAAGAAACAATCCCTTGAAGGCATTTTGTGAGCTACAGTCTTCCCCAGGACATAAACCTTAACTGGGCAACTCAGTGGTAGCCTTGCCAACTCTGGCTGGTGAGTTCCAGTGACTTTCTTTTGAAGGGAGGGAAGGCAAATTTGGAAGGGAACCCTCAGAAGCCCCCAAGTGGCCTGGAACCTCACCTTTGCAGACACCCACTGAGAGATCCTTCCTCCTTCAGGGAGTTAAGCTGGGCGAGAGGATGGTAGCTGGAAGGACAAAAGGAATTGACTAATACTCTGGAATTATATCACTCGCTCTCTTTGTAAGTTTTTCACTATTGTTCTAGTCCTGTGTTGAATCTATCTTTTCCTTACTCTCCCCTAGGACCTTCCCCTTAGATATGGGGCTGCGGGGACGGGTTGATTGATCTGTGCTGAAATCAGGGAGGTAGGTAGTAATAGAGGGAACCCGTTACTACTCCCATAGTTCCCATAGTAACCTGGACCAATTGGTGGGAGGAATGGGCAGATAAAGGCTGCATTGGGGTTTCGGTGCTTGGTGGAGGTGAAGGCTGACGTGTTTAGAGTGGAGAGAGGAAAACAGCCTGTTGGGGAAATGTTATTGGAGATGGCTTTGAGACTAGCCTCTACTGGTCTCTTGCTCCTCACTCTCCTCTTGGTAGCAGCACGTGTGTTCCCCTCCCCACCATCCCCTCATCCCAACTTGGAGCCCTTCTGGCTATTATTTCCTTATGGAAAAGCTGTCAGCTCATCATCCTGCTTTCTTCCATTCATGCTTCTTTAGCTCCGTGTTGACTTCTAACAGGAGAGAATCAGAAAAGTTAAGTCCCCACCCCACAGGGCCTTTGCTGAAGGAGACTGCAATCTGTGTACGGAATATCTCCTAGCTCACTCTCTCACTTCTCCCTAATAGATTTTTCCTGCCACTGCTCCTGGATGGAGGGGATGGAGAGTTCAAGTGATGCCACAGAAGTCACAGCAAAAGAACCAAGGCACTCGAAGGACCATTCATGAGCTGGAATATGATAGAAGCTCTTGAATGGGAAGCCACCGTTCTGGCAGTAAACATGCTCCTATGGACCCTCCCAGTTCTAAGGCTTTAGTGCAGTCCCAACAGAATGAGTTCTCCCTGGGTGAGTTCCTCCTGAAAGTGAAAGAGGGTTTATCCTTCTTTATCTTTGAAGCTACGCCTTCTATACCTACTGGATCCAGATATTGAGTATCTTCGCTTGCTGATTCCTGAACTCAACTGTGCTGATTGATAGCTGCATGGCCAAGGACCCAGACACAGCTCTGGATTCTCTGTTCGCTCTCTTTAGCCACCATTGGTTTCCTTTTGTCTAATTGTGCAACAGAAATCTCGGGGGATGCTTTATTCTAAAGTTCTTCCACTTCCCTAAAAGCGGTTATAGAGAAAGGCAAAGTTAACTGGAGTCTCTCCAGCACAAACTAGAACCCCAAGAGGGCTGCATAGGTCTCATCCAAAAGTGGAGATCTGCTGCCTCCCCCCTAGACTGGGAACCCATCATGGGTAGGGGTCAAGTGCTGTTTCTATCTGGACCTTCAGGGTCTTCTCAGTGCCTGGCTCATAGAGGAAATGAAAAATGCTTGTTTCTTCTTAACAAGTCAGAGATTTACTATTGTTGTTAGGGTCGGTCCTGTTGGTTCCCACTCATAACAACCCTATGTCAAACAGAACACAACGCCACCCAGTACCATCATCACAATTGTTCTTATGTTTGAGCCCATTACTGCAGCCCCCATGTCCATCCATCCCATGAGAGCCTTCCTCTTTTCCATTGCCCTTCCACTTTACCAAGCATGATGTCCTATTCCTGGGCCTGGTCTCTCCTGGCAACATGTTGGAAATACATATCCAAAGGGTGACAAAATCTGGCCATCCTTACTTCTAAGGAGCATTTGGCCTGTGCTTCTTCCAAGACAAGTTTATTGGTGCTTCTGGTAGTCCATAGTACTTTCTATGGTTCTTTTTTCCTAGCACCGTAATTCAAATACATCGATTCTTCTTTGGCCTGCCTTATTTAATCTCCAAATTTTACATGCATAGGAAGTGTTGAACATACTATGGCTTGTGTCAGATGCACCTTAGTTCTCAAAATAACATCCCTGCTTTTCAATACTCTAAAGAGGTCTTGTGAATATTTAGCCAATACAATGCAATGCATTTTTTAAGCTGTTGACTGCTGCTTGCATGAGCGTTGATCATGGATCCAAGGAAGAGGAAATCCATGACCACCTCACAATTCTACATCTAAGCATATACCTCAAAGAATAACAAACAGAGACTCAAAGAGATAGTGGTATACAAGTTCACTGCAGCACTACCCACAATAGCTGAAAGGTGACTATTACCAAAGTGCCCGGGGCCCGAAGAATGGATAAACCAAACAATATCTAAGTCATACAATGGAATATTATTCAGCCTTTAAAAAGGAATGATGTTTTGGAACATGCTACACCATGCAGGGACCTTGAACACCTTCTGCTGAGTGAAACAAGTCAGACCATAATGAGATTGATATAAAATATGCAGAATCCATAGGGAAATCCATAGACAGCAAGCAGAGTCACGGTTGATAAGGATTGGGTGACAAAAGCAATGGGGAGTGACTGGTTAATGAGCATTGACTGTGTCTCCATTCAGAGTGATCCAAATGTTGGCCTGATCCTATATTCGATTTGCATGGAGCCCCTGCCCTCTCCTGAGGGGTAGCCTCAGCAAAGGCACTGGCAGGCTCAGAATCTTGGTTTCCTGACCTGTGAGTGTGCTGGAAAGATTAGATGGAGTAATAAATAATGACACTGATCACAACCAATAATTATACAGCACTTACTATGGGCCAGACATTGTTCCCCAGCCGTGCTTCTAGCAGGCACACAAATACAATGCCCTTGGGGCCTAACAGAAACTCAGATTCCACTTCAGCAGATCTGAAGCAAGCTGCGAGAAATGGAGTTTCTCATGGGGACAACAGTGAGGACCAGGATTCTCAGAAGGATTGAGGCATTTGAATGGCAGTGATGGCAAAGACCGTGTGTGGAGTATACTGTGTGTGGCCAGGAGAACGAGCAAATCAGTCCTGGAGGAAATTGAGCCAGGACACTCTTCACAGAATGTTCTTAGAAGAGAGAATGGCAAAATGTTGTCATGTCGTTAGGAAAGACCAGTTGCGAGAAGAGGACATCATGTGGATCTGGGGAAACTCTTCATGACACGGACTGGCACCATAATCGCAACAATGACTTCAAACCTGCCGATGGGTAGGAAGATGGCATAGGATTGGGCAGTGATTTGTCCTATCAGACCTACGGTCAAAAGGAGTCAAATTTGACTTACTGGAGACTAACAACAACAACAAGGTCTTTCTATCTATTGATTCATTCAAACTCAACCTCGAACACACAACCTAAGCACTATTTTTCACTTCCCTTCTACACACAGCAGCGCAAAGGGGGTTCAAGGATTTGTCCCAGGTCATGGAGCTAGAAGGACATAGAGCCAGGTCTGGACAATGGAGCGATCTGACAACAGAGACATTAAACATAAGCAGGGCTTTGTCTCCCACAAAGATCATAGGCATAACCATAGTGGACTTGGCACAAGTCCTGCCGCATGGCAACCTTTCAGCAGATAGGTGCTATCTTAGTGCCATCCAGTTGACAGCAAGTCAGCGACTGTATAGGACAGGGTAGAACTGTCTGTGGGTTTTTGACACGAAATATTTACAGCATTAGAACTCCTAATCTTTCTCCCACAAAAGTCCCTATGATTGTTAGTAATTTGGTCAGAAGTCACTTTAATGGTGACCAAATCCTTCCTTTTTTGGGATTCAACATTATACCCCACTGCTTCTAATAGCTCCTCGCCCCAAACCAAAACAGGCATGAGAGAGTTGATTCTGACTCATGGTGCCCTCATATGTGCATTGCATAGGACTTTCAAGACTATAGGCTTTAAGCAGGTTGCCAGGCCTTTCCTCCATGGTGTCCCTGGGTGGGTTCCAACGGCACATGATTTGTTAAATAGTTGTGTGTGGAACTGTTTGCCCCCCTTCAGGAACTCCAATATCCTTGCAGCCCTCTATTCACAAAGGACTGTCCTTCCAACCAAGAGCTCAGAGTGCTTGTTTTCTCTCTCTTATTATCTTTACATCAAGTTGTTTGGGACTCCCCAGGAGCTGGGTCCCAGGGACATATTTATATGTAATTATGACCCTGTCATCTACAACATGATCATGATAAATGGAAAAAATGCTGAAGTGATCAGGGCTATCTTCTTTCTGGGGTCCACAATAAATGATCATGCGAGCACCGGTCAAGAACTCAAGGGATGTATTGTATTGGGTAAATCTGCTGTTTGAGATCTCTTTCTTTTTTTCTTTTTTTGCAGCTGGGAAAGAGAAAGGGGAGATAGGCTGTTCTCCCAAGTTGGGGTCCCTGCCAGGGCACCCCCCACTCAAACCTGGCCAACTCCACTCGGGAATAGAGTTCCCTGCCACTTCTGTAGAACTGCCCTGTGGAAGGACCAATGTCCTAAAGGTTCAGAATGGAGAAGACAAGTTTCAAGAGCTACAGCCTAGCCCCTTACAGCCAGAGTGATACTCAACAAGGGCCCCCACAGGCACTTTCTAGGGATCTTAAGTAGTTGGGGCTTAAGGAGAGTGGCATGGGGCTCTAGCAAGCTAGGAGCCCCATCCCAGGTGGGGTTACATATCCCAAGCCCTTGATGGGGAGGCCTCAGGTAAGCAGTGGGCCCAATGGAGTTCTGGGTATGTTGGCCTGGAGGAGGGGAGCCACCTGTGGGGCTGGACCAACCCAGGGCATCCCAAGTGGGATGGGGTTCAGGGGCCTGGGCAAGGTCCCTCTTCCTCTCCATCCTCCATGGCCAGTCAGACTAACACAAGATCTTGGGCAGGCAGTGGGCCTGGGGCAGTGCCCAGATGAGCCAGGGGCTAGCTGGGCAGGGGGTGTTTCCTGGGTAGGCAGAGGGCCTCGGGCAGGGTCTTTGTGGCAGGCCCAGACCCAGGTGGGCAGGGACCTGGAACAGGGATCCCAGGTGTGTGCCCGGCCTGGACTGGACCCAGGGTTGGCAAGGGCCCTTATGCAGGTTCCTGGGTGGGTAGCGGGCCCAGGGCAGAGTCTTGGTGGTGAGCAGGCCCAGGGTGGGGTCAGGGGGTCTGGAGTGTGGTCCTGGGTGGGTCAGCTGGGCAGGGTGAGGATCCTGGTGGCTAGCCAGATGCCTGGTGGGCTGCAGACCCACATCAGGGGTCATGGTGGCAAGGCCCTCCCTGGTGGGCAGGAGTCTGGGAAGGGGCGGGAAGGCTGCACAGGCCACACCTGGTCTTTGAAGTCCTAGGCCTTGCGCATTAGGTCATTATGGCCCATGGAGGCAGTGCGGCTCCGAGGCTGGCTCACAGCCTTCAGAATGAGCCCTTTACCTCTATAGGAAGTGCTGGCTGGCCTCCTGTCATGTTCTCAATAGGCTCCAGCTGCTGCCACGTAGGCCAAGCCTTAAAGGGGCCATGGGCTTCCACCTGTGCGCCCCTCCTCCTCACCCTTAAATGGGCCGCGTGCTGCCGCCAGAGACCTCTTTCAAAAGTGTTCTTCAAAGTGTTTAAGAGCAAGAATGTTACATTAAGGTGCACCTGACTAAAGCCATCTTAGTCATATTTTCTATGGCCTTCTATGCACGTGAAAGTTGGACGTTGAAAAGGAAGATCAGAGAAGAATCAATGCATTTGAATTGGGAGGCTGGTGAAGAATATTGAAAGTATTATGAACTGCCAAAGAACAAACAAATGTGGGTTAGAAGTACAGCCAGAATACTCCTTAAAGCCAGGATGGTGAGGCTTCCCCTCACGTACTTTGGACATACTGTTAGGGAGAGACCATTCCCTGGAGGAGGAAGGATGTCCTGCTAGGTGAAGCAGAGAGGCAGTGAAAATGAGGAAGAACTTCGGCCAATGGATTGACACAGTGGCTGCAACAAGGGGCTCAAACATAACAACAATTGAGAGGATGGGGCAGGACTGGGTTGTGTTTCATTCTATTATCCATAGGGTCGCTAGGGGTTGGAACTGACTCAATGGCATCTACCAGCAGAAACTATGTCCACACACACTACTAACAGGACAGGAAGTTTCCCAACCCCTCTCATCTCTCAACCCCAGGAACAGAGATGCCACCTTCCTTCTAGCTTTATTCCCAGTATCTAGAGCAGAGCTCAGCAATGAAGTACCTAACAAACCTGAAGTAGCTGTTACTTAGCTCCATGCCTCAGAGGTCTCAGTTCCCAAGTCCCAAAACAATGACATCAGTGTTGTTGTTTGTTGCCATCAAGCCGACTTCCAGTTACACCTGCGTCACACCTGCCTACCTAGAATCCCACCTTATGAAAATAAGCCAGAACAATGATTCTCGCCCACGGTGTCTGCAGACTATGACTCACCACTCTGAAGGGATGTCATGTAAATGTTGAACTGCTAGCTCAAAGGTTGACTGTTCAAACCACCAGCTACTTCAAGTAAAACGATGAGGCTGTCTGGTCCAGTAATGTTGGACAACGTTGGAAAAGTTACATAGGGTCTCCATGAGTTGGAATTGACTGGACAGTAATGGGTTTTCTGTACCTGGAATGATGATGCGACCAGAGAAAGAATGAGAGGGAAGTCTGAAAAAGAAGCACTGACCTGCCCTCCATCGGGCTGTTTTGTGATTTTTTTTTGCAGCAGATGGTTCGAAGGGAACAGGGAATGAAGAGGCGGAGTGCATGGCACAGTTGAGGGCTATTTGCCATTCTGACCAAGTGCCTCTGTGAGAAAAGGGGGAGGGGAAGCTTGACCTGGATCTTGATCAAAGCCCAAGAAAATATATGAATTTCCAGAATGAGAGAGGTTTCCCAAGTCAGGGTAGTAACAGGAGCTGACAGCTCTCACCTCTGACCCTGTGGGGTCTTGTTCAAAGAATCTCCTGGACTGGGTGGGAGGTGGGTGGTTAGGCAGAGAGACAAAGAGAGAGTCGAACTAGGAACTCTGGCTCTTTCCCAGCCTGAGCCTGAGCCCCTGAGCCTCCTCAACTCCACTCTCCCCCTTCCCTGGCAACCCACAGGGACACCTTCCAGAGGTCTTCCTGTACCCATATGTAGGTATTGGCTCTTCCTGCTTTTGGCTCTGCTCAGTGGCAGGGCATTTGAAGGGTGGTTGTGGGATTTATACAGTTGACATTAGGGTAAATGCGTGATCATTTCTTAAATTTATACTACTGCAGCTTTAGGCTGTGTTTCCAAACTCCCTGTCCTCACAGAGGCTCTGCAGAGGGGACAGTGGCTCTGATTCCACCTGGAAGTTCCTGGTTGAGCACATGGATTTCCCATCCCAGTCTAGCCATGGCACCAGGGATCAGGGTGCTAGGAGAGGGGCAAATGGGTCCCCAAAGGAGATGTGTGGTGACCACAAAAGTGACACACTGGTGGTCACCTACTAATTGTACATGGTGGTGCTTGCCCCTCTCAAGGTGGAAACATACAATTTCGCCTATGCCTCTTCTCTAAAAGCAAGTGGACCTGCTTGTGACATGAGGTTTTGGAAAGTTCTTTCATGGGCCACAAAGAAGTGTGGCTGATCCAGTGTCTCAAGCTGATTTCGAGAAGTGTCCAGAGAGTTCGTGGTGAAAGGGGGTAGGCAACTGTGGGGGGCTGGCCAGGGAGTGAACACGAAGTAATTTGAGCCAGACAGAGTAATGAATGGGAGGCAGAATGGCTAGCAGGATGCTTAACCCACAGCATCACCAAAACTCCTTAGCAAGAAGGGTATTACCACAACCACAGCCACCACCCCTTTTTCCTAATTTTCTGAGAGATAGAGAGGAAAGAGTGCTGTCCAGCGTTCGACTCCCTTTAAAGAAAATGGGAGGGCCAGGGTGATGACAGCAGGTGGCTGGAACATCCCAGCTTGGCATCCAGGGCCCCCCGGAAAGATCCTCCCTTGTGGGCTCTGTGAAGCAGGCACACTCAAAGACCACAGGACCTCGGTCTCAGCTGTCGACCTCGGGGCTTGGGTTTCTTAGTTCCTCCTGCTTGGGGAGGGGCTGCTCAGACATGATACCCCTGAATCGTGTAATTTACATTTCATGCACAATTGAAGCAGCTAATGGTGTCATTCTCCAAGGGGGGAACAAGTTGTCATAATGTTAAATATATTGCAGGCGTGCTCCCTCTCCTTTGTCCCCAAATGCTCCATGGGAAGTTCCCAGGTAGCAGTCGAGTGGGTGTCCAAGAGAGTGGCTTTGGCTCTCTGCAAGGTGTCAGGGCTGAGGAGTGGTTACAAGGCCAAGAATTCTTTCTCTGACTTCGTTGTGGGTGTGTTGGCACAGTGCGAGTAGAGGTGGCAGCTAAAACAGCCCAGTGATCTCCCCATCCTTTCTCCCCTGCGCGTGTGCAATCGGGCAGGGCTGGAGGGTGCCTGTTCAATACTCAAGCTAATTTTGCTTGATAGGGGACAGTGGAGATGATGTGTAGGGCAAAGGAGGCAAAATCCAACCACTCTTAGTGCAGATATCAGCAGACGGTAGAGCTAAGCCTGTAGTCCCTGAGGCTGGTCTGCTGGGATATAAATTCCAGCTCTCCCTTGGATAACCTGGTTACCCCTGGGCCAGATGGCTTCACCTCTCTGTGCATTCGTGTTCTCACCTATAGACAGAAGCTGATGCACTACCAATGGGTCAGTCGATTCCAACTCATAGTGAGCCTGGAGGACAGAGTGGAACCATTCTATAGGCGTTCCCATAGGCTGTGACTGATACTGGAGCAAATTGACGCATCATTCTCATGGGAAGCTGCTGAGGGTTTCGCTGAGCTAGTGGTAAATAGTCAAGTGCTTCTCTATTGCCCCGACAGCGCTCCTCTTAAAGGGGTTGCAAAAGTCACCACAACCCCACTTCTCTAGAGTTCATTCAGACTCATAGCAACTCAGCAGGATAAAGTAATAACTGTCCATGCAGACGTCCGACCCTGAAAATCTTTATGAGCTCAGACAGCCCCATCGTGATTCCGAAGAACAGCTGGTGGGTTTGAACCACCAACCTTCTGGTTAGCAGTTCTAATGCTTCACCCACACCACCACCCGTGGGATGAAATGAGTGAATGTACATGCAATGCTTAGAACACTAGTACATAACATGCACTTAGTAATTTTGAGCTATTGTGGTAGGAGGGGAGTCCAAAAACCAAAGCAAACTCACTGCCATCGAATCCACTCTGACTCCCCATGACCTGAGTTCTACCCTATAGGACAGGGTCCAACTGCTCCTGTGGGTATTTGAGATTGTAACTTTATAGGATTGGAAAGTTTCATGTTTTTCCCTGAGAGTGGCTGGTGGTTTTGAACTGTTGGCTTTGGGCTTAGCAGCCCAATATGTAATCACCCACGCCATTATTAAATGAGAGCTACGAGTTTCTGACATTTTCTGTGAGGTGGTAGAAGTATATGTCATTCCTATATTTAAAGAAGGTAAATCTACTGAAAGAGAACAATTGCCATGGCTTTCCAAAGAGAGGAGAGATGTCAGTTTTAAGGATATATAGAGCTGTGAGTCATCCCTGGAGAGTACAAATGGTTAAAACACTTGGCCATTAACAGGAACTGAGGAGGTTCAAGCGCACCCAGAAATACCTTGGAAGAAAAGCCTGGCCATCTGTTTCTGAAAGGTTATGCCCATTGAAAGTCCTATGACTCACCATGAATCGCAATCAACTCAGTGCCAAATGGTCATTTTAAATTTCAGGATGGTTCCTGGGCACAAAGCAAACATTCTAAGTTGTCTATTGAAGAGGAGGTTTGTGAGAGCACCTGGCCCATTCAAACACAACTGATGAGGAACCTCGGTGGGGCCACTGTACACAGACCAGGCCTTGCTTTCTCCACATCTGGTTTTGTTGGATGCTGTCAAGTTGGTTTCAACTCGTGGCGACTCTACATACAACCGAAAGAAACACTGCCTGCTCCTGTGCCAGCCTCACAATTGTTATGTTTTAGTGTGTTGTTGTAGAAACTTTGTCCATCCATCTTGGTGAGGGTCCTCCCCTTTTGGGCGCCCCTTTACCAAGCATGATGCCCTTTTGCATGATGTTGCTCCTCATAGCTCCCGATGCCCAAGGTTGTGAGATGAAGTCTAGCCATCCTTGCCTCTAAGGAGCAATCTGGATACACTTCTTTCAAGACAGATCTTGCTCCTCAACTGAAATTCTTGCAGAGAGAGTGAAAACACACCTGATTTTCCTAGAGTCTCGTTTCCCAAAGTGGGCAACACCACCCACCTACTGGGCACAGAAAAATCCAGATATCTACAAATCAGATATCTACATTTTATCCTGGATGGTGGGCTGTAGTACAAAATTCTTTCATTGCTGGGGGGTCCTGAGTAATTTCTTTTTCTGAAAAGAGGGCAGTAGGCAGAATACGTTTGGGAACCTTTGGTCTGGAGCAGGAGCTGGAAACCTGTTTTTCTGCCAAGGACCATGTGGTGATTTATAACATCATTCATGGGGCCATAGAGGTCAAATATTTAATGAACTCACCCCTAAGGTGATGGCTACAAATGCTTCTCGTTGGTGAGATGTGTGATGCTGGCAGCAATTGATTATTTGGGGGGGCCCTATACAGCCCTCGGGCCATATGTTGGTCTAAGGTAATGGATCTCAACCAGTGGGTCACGACACCTTTGGGGGTCCAATGACACTTTCATAGGGGTTTCCTGGTTCATCGCAGTAGCAAAATTACAGTGATGAATTAGCAATGAAATAATTTTATGATCGGGGTAAACACAACCTGAGGAACTGTATGAAAGAATCATGGCATTCGGAAGTTTGAGAAACACTTGTCTAGGGAATGGTTGGGATCTCCATGTAGGCTACACATGAACTTAAAGATATCTCTGAGGGTTCCAGCAGGAAACAAACCATGCAGAAGGTTTAATTAAAGAGAGTTTAATGAAGACTATTCACAGTGGTGGGGATGGGCTTAAGAAACCCAACAAAAGATAAGGAGGCCTCGAGGGTCTAACAAGAGCATAAAGCTGTTGCCACGTGTCCTATGGAATTTTCTCTTCAGCTCTTTGACTTTGTCATTTCTTCTCATTGTCTTAGCTACTCTATGATAGAGAGCAATTCTGACTCATAGGAATATGATACTACTGTCCTCTCCCAATTTCCTTTATTTTCCAACTTCATGTGTGTTAAAATATGCAGTATTGCATCAGATTTCCTATGCTCTAAACCAGTGGTTCTCAACCTTCCTAATGCCTTAGCACTATAATGAAGTTCCTGATGTTGTGGTGAACATCCATTCCTAAAAATATTTTCGTTGCTACTTCATAACTGTAATTTTGCTACTATGCAGAAGAGACCGACCCCTGTGAATGGGTATCTCAACCCCCAAATAGGGCCCGATCCACAGGTTGAGAACCGCTGCTCTAAACTAAGAGGTGTTTCTTTAAGATGTAGTTCAGTATATTGTTAGACACCCAAGTCCTGTTGTTGTTGTTGTTGTTGTTAGGTGCCGTCGAGTGGATTTTGGCTCACAGCAACTCTATGTACAATGTACTGAAACGCTGCCCCGTCCTGTGCATTCCTCACAGTGGTTCTTTGCTTGCGCTCATTGTTGCAGCCACTGAGCTATTCCAAATTGTAGGGGCTGCCTCTCCTTTGCTGCCCTTCTACTCTAACAATATCTGTGCCTTCCTCTAAGACAGTGCTTCTCAACTTTCCTAAATCCACGACACTTTCATACAGTTCCCTTTGTAGTGGTAGACCCCCAATCATAAAATTATATTCTTTGCTACTTCGTAACTCTAGTTTTGTTACAAGTTATGAATAATGCAACCCTGTAAAGGGTTCGTCTAAGCCCCAAAGGGGTCACGATACACATGGTGAGAACCCCTGCTCTAAATTGAGAGGAGTTTCTCTTCAGGTCTATTTCACCACACTGTTAGAAGCTCAAGTCCATTGGTTGTTGTTGTTAGGTGCTGTCGAGTGGGTATGTCTCATAGCAACTCTAAACACAATATAATGAAACGCCGCCCTGTCCTGTGACATCCTCACAGTGGTTCTCTTCTTGCGCTCATTGTTGCAGCCACTGTGCTAATGCATCTTTTTGGGGACCGCCTCTCTTTTCCTGCCCTTTAATACCAAGATTTGGAACTTCCTCTAGAGCAGTGGTTCTCAACTTTCCTAATGCCATGATATCTTCATACCGATTCTCATTTAGTGGTGACCCCCCCCAACCATAAAATGATTTCATTGCAGCTTCATAACTGTAATTTTGTTACTGTTATGAGTCACGACACCCCTGTGAAATTTTCATTCCATATCCACAAAGGGGTTGCGACACACAGGTGAAGATCCCCTGCTCTAAACTAAGAGGAGATTCTCTTAAGATAGAATTCAGCATACTGGTAGATGTACAAGTTCTGTTGTTATTGGTGTTAGGTACCATCGAGTGGGTTTTGGCTCATAGTAACTCTATGTACAATATAATGAAACGCTTTCCCATCCTATGCGATCCTCACAGTGGTTCTTTTGCTTGTGCGCATTGTTGCAGCCACTGTGCTAATCCAACTTTTGGGTAGCTGCCTCTTTTTTGTGGCCTTTCTACTGTACCAAGACTTGTGTCTTCCTCTAGGGCACTGGTTGTCAAATTTCCTAATGCCATGACCCTTTCATACAGTTCCTCATGTAGTGGAGACCCCCATCATAACATTATTGTTACTTCTTAACTGTAATTTTCCTACAGTTATGAATCATTTCACACCTGTGAAAGGGTCATTCGATCGCGAAAAGTGGTCGTGAACCACAGGTTAAAAACCGCTGGTCTAAAGTAAGAGGAGTTTCTCTTAATATCTACTTCATCCTATTGTCAGAAGCACAAATCCTATAGTTATTGTTAGATTCTGTTGTGTAGTTTTCGACGCCTAGCAACTCTAAGCACAATATGATGGAAAGGTGTCCTGTCCTGCGCCATCCTCCCAGTGGTTCTTTTGCTTGCGCGGATTGTTGCAGTCACTGTTGTATTCCATCGTGCTGTGGGCTGCCTCTTTTTGCTGCCCTTCTACTGTACCCAGATCTATGTCTCCCTCTAGTGCAGTGGTTCTCAACCTTCCTAATGTCATGACTCTTTCACACCATTCCTCATGTACTAGTGACCCCCCCAATCATAAAATTATTTTCCTTGTTACTCCATAACTATAAATTTGCTATTGTTCTGAATCAGGTCACCCATGTGAAATGCTCATTGTTCCCTCCTAAGATGTCGTGACCCACAGTTAGAGAACTGTTACTCTACACTAAGAGTTTCTTTTAAAGTCTTCTTCAGCATATTGTTAGAGGCACAAATCATGTTGTTTGGTGCCTTCGAATGGGTTTAGGCTCATACCAACTCTATGCACCATGTAATGAAATGCTTTCCCGTCCTGTGCCTTCCATACAGTGGTTCTTTTGCTCACACTCATTTTTGCAGCCACTGTGCTAATCCATCTTGTTGGGCAATGCCTCTCTTTTCCTGCCCTTCTGTACCAAGATATGTGTCTTCCTCTAGAGCAGTGGTTCTCAACTTTCCAAATGCCACAACCACTTCACACCATTCCTCGTGTAGTGGTGACATCCAACCATAAAATATTTGCATTGCTACATCATAATTGTAATTTTGCCTCTGTTATGGATCATAAAATTATATTCATTGATATTTCATAACTGTACTTTTGCTACTGTTATGAATCAGACCATCACTGTGAAGGGGTGATTCGAAACGCCCCCCACCTGAGAGTTTTCACGACCCAATGTTGAGAACCCTGCTGTAAACTAAGAAGAGTTGCTCTTAAGATTTACTTCAGCATATAGTTAAACACACAAGCCCTGTTGTTATTGTTGTTAAGTTCCGCGGAGGGGGTTTTGGCTCATCGCATCTCTATGCACAATATCATGAAATGCTTGCCAGACCTGTGCCATCCTGCCAGTGGTTGTTTGCTAGTGCTCATTGTTGGAGCCATATTTGGGGGGGCTGGCTATTTTTTGTTGCCCTTCTACTCTACCAAGATTTGTGTCTTCCTTTAGGGCAGTGGTTCTCAACCTTCCTAATGCCACAACATTTTCATACCGTTCCTCATATAGTGCTGACTGCCAAATCATAAAATTATTTTCATTGCAACTTTGTAACTCTAATTTTTTCTACTGTTATGACTGGGCGACCACTATGAAAGGTTCATTCATCCCCCAACAGGGCTCGTGACCCAAAAGTTGAGAACCGCTGCACTAAACTAATAGGAGTTTCTCTTAAGGTCTACTTCAGCACATTATAAGAAACACAAGTCCTGTTGTTTTGTTGTCAGGTGCAGTCGAGTGGGTTTTGACTCATAGCAACTCTATGCTGCATATAATGTAACGCTGCCCCATCTTGTGCCATCCTCACAGTGTTCCCTTAGCTTGAGCTCATTGCTGCAGCCACTATGCTATTCCATCTATTTGGGGGCTGACTCTATATTGCGGCCCTTCAACTGTATCAAGACTTGTGTCTTCCTGTAGGACTGTGGTTTTCAGCAATCCTAATGCCACGACCCTTTCATACAGTGCCTCGTCTAGTAATGACCCTCCAACCAAAAAATTATACTGTTGCTACTTCATAACTGTAATTTTGCTACTATTACGTATCTGGCCACGCCTATGGGAAAGTCATTCGAACACCCCCAAAGGATTTACCACTCACAAGTTGAGAACGGCTGCTCTAAACTAAGAGCAGTTTCTCTCAAGGTTTAGTTGAGCATACTGTTATATGTATGATTCCTCCTGTTATTGTTGTTCGGGCCGTGGAGAGGGTTTGGGCTCATAGCAACCCTGTGCACAATATAATAAAGGCCTGCCCAGTCTTGCATCATCCTCACGGTGGTTCTTTGCTTGCGCTCATTGTTGCAGCCACCGTGCAAATCTGTCTTGTAGGGACTTCCTCTCTTCTGCTGCCCTTCTACTGTACTTGCGTCTTCCTCTAGGACAGTGTTTCTCACCCTTCCTATTTCTACGACCTTTCCATACACTTCCCAATGTGTAGTGGTGGTCCCCAAAGCATAAAGGTTTTTTTCTCCTGTTATTCCATAACTGTAATTTTGCAAGTCTTATGAATCTAGTCACCCTGTGAAAGGGTTGTTCAACCAACCAAAGTGGTCACAAATCACAGGTTGAGAACCGCTGTTCTAAATTAAGAGGAGTTTCTCCTGTGGTATAGCTCAGTATATTATTACACGCACGAGTCCTGTTCTTATTGCTGTTAGGGGCTGTCGAGTGGGTTTGGCTCAAAGTTGGCTCATAACAACTCTATGCACAGTATCATGAAACACTGTTCCATCCACTAACACCCTCACACTTTTCTTTTGTTTTCACTCATTGTTGCAGTCTCTGTGCTAATCCATCTTTTGGGGGACTGACTCTCATTTGCTGACACTCTACTGAACCCAGATTTGTGTCTTCCTCTAGGGCAGTGGTTCTCAAACTTCCTAATGCACGACTCTTTCACACCATTCCTCATGTATTAGTGACCTTCCCCCCCCCCCCAATCATAAAATTACTTTCCTTGTTACTTTATAACTAAAATTATGCTACTGTTATGAATCAGGCCACCATGTGATAGTCCTTCTCCACCCCACCCCCCAAAAGGCATCACGACCCACAATTTGAGAACTGCTATTCTACACTAAGAGGAGTTTCTTTTTAAGGGATGTTTCAGCATATTGTTAGAAGCACAAATCCTGTTCTTGTTTTTGGCTGCCTTCAAATGGGTTTTGGCTCATACCAACCCTATGCACAATGTAATGTAACGTTGTCCTGCCCTGTGCATCCTCACGGTGGTTCTTCTGTTTGGGCTCATTGTTGCGGCCACTGTGGTAATCCATCTTGTTAGGGACTACCTCTCTTTTCCTGCCCTTCCGTACCAAGATTTGTGTCTTCCTCAAGAATAGTGGTTCTCAACTTTCTGAATGCCACTACTATTTCATACCAGTCCTCATGTAGTGGTGACTCCCCAACCATAAAATATTTTCATTGCTACATCATAACTGTAATTCCACTTCTGTTATGGATCAGGCCACCCATGTGAAAGGTTCATTAGTCTTCTAAAGGCACTGTGACACAGTTTCAGAACCACTGGTCTAAACTAAGGGGAGTTTCTCTTAAGGTTTACTTCAGCATATTCATAGACACACAGTCCTGTTGTTATTGTTTGGTGCCTTTGAGTGTGTTCTGGCTCATAGCAACTCTATACACAATATAATGAAACGTGACCCCATCTTGTGCCACCTTCACAGTGGTTATTTTGCTTGTTGTCATTGTTGCAACCATGGGCTAATCCAACTTTTGGGGGGCTGCCTCTCTTTTGCTGCCCCTCTACTGCCCTTTCATTCATTTCCTCATGTAGTGATGAACCCCCAATCATAAAATTATTTTCATTGCTACTTCATAACTTTAATTTTGCTACAGTCATGAATCAGGCCTCCACTGTGAAAGGGTCATTTGACCCTCCCAAAGGGCTCGCGACCCACAGGTTGAGAACCACTGCTCTAAACTAAGAGGATTTTCTCTTAGGATCTACAGCACCGTATTGTGAAAAGCATGAGTCCTACAGTGATTGTTGTTAGGTGTTGTCCTGAGGGTTTCGATTCTCAGCAACTCCACACACAAGATAATGAAACGCTGCCCCGTCCTGTGCCATCCTCACAGTGGTTTCTTGTCTGCACTCATTGTTGCAGCCACTGCGCTAATCTATCATCTGGGGGTCTGCCTCTCATTTGCTGCCTTTCTGCTCTGCCAAGATTTCTGTCTTGCTCTAAGACAGTGGCTCTCAACCTTCCTCTAATGCCACAGGCCTTTTATACCACTCCTCATGTAGTGGGTACAATCCCAGTCATAAATTTATCGTCATTGCTACTTCATAACTGTAATGTAGCTACTGCTATGAATTGGGCCACCCCTGTGCAAGGGTAGTTCATCACCCTAATGGAGTCATGACCCACAGGTTGAGAATCTCTGCTCCAAACTATGAAGAATGTCTCTTAAGATATATTTCAGCACATTGTTAGAAGCAAAAGTCCTGTTGTTATTGTATTTAGGTGCCTTCAAGTGGGTTTTGGCTCATAGCAACTCCATGCAAAATATAACGAAACGCTCCCCCATCCTGTGCATTCCTCACAGTGGTTCTTTGCTTGCGCTGGTTGTTGCAGCCACTGAGCTATTCCAACTTGGAGGGGCTGCCTCTACTTTGCTGCCCTTCTACTCTATCAACATTTGTGTCTTCCTCTCGGACAGTGGTTCTCAATCTTCCTAAATCCACGACCCTTTCATGCAGTTCCCAAAATAGTGGTCGACCCCCAGTCATACAAAATTTTCGCTGATATTTCATAACTGTAATTTTGATAATCTTATGAATCAGGCAACCCTTGTGAAAGGGTCATTCAACCCACTCACTCCCAAAAAGGGTTCGTGATTCATAGGCTGAGAAGCCTGCACTAAACTAAGAGGCGTTTCTCTTAAGATCTACGTCAGCATATTGTTAGAAGCTCAGTTCTTTTTGTGATGCTGTTAGTTGCCTTCGAGTGGGTTTTGACTCTCAGCAACTCTACGCACAATATAATGAAACGCTGCCCCGTCCTGTGCCGTCGTCACAGTGGTTCGTTGATGGCATTCATTGTTGCAGCCACTGAGCTATTCCATCTTGTAGGGTCTGCCTCTCACTTGCTGCCCTTCTGCAGTACCACATTTTGTGTATTCCTCTCAGGCAGTGTTTCTGAACCTTCTTAATGGCATGGCTCCTTTATACAATTCTTAATGTTGTGGTGATCCTCCAACAGTAAATTTTCTTCATTGTTACTCCATTACTGTGATTTCACTACTCTTATGAATTGGGCAACACCTGTGAGAGGCTCGTCTGAAACCCCATAGGGGTCACGACCCACAAGTTATGGACCACTGCTCTAAATTTAGAGGAGTTTCTCTTAAGATCTAGTTCAGCATATTGTTAGAAGTACACGTCCTGTAGTTATTGTCGTTAAGTTCCGTCGAGTGGGTTTTGACTCTTAGCAACTCTATGCACAATATAATGAAACGCTGCCCTGCCCTGTGCCATCCTCACCGTGCTTGTGTGCTTGGCCTCAGTGTTGCAGCCACTGTGCTAATCCAACTTGTTGGAGACTGCCACTCTCTTCCTTCCCTTCTGTACCAAATTTGTGTCTTTCCCTAGAGAAGTGGTTCTTAACCTTCCTAATTCCACTACCCTTTCATATCGATTCTCATTTAGTGGGGACCAGCAACCATAAAATTATTTTCATTGGTACTTTGTCACCCTAATTGAACCACCGTTATGAATCCGACCACCCCTGTGAAAGGGTCATTCTACCCCCCCAAGGGGCGTGACCCACAGGTTGAGAACTGCTGCTCTAAAGTTAAAGGACTTTCTCTGAAGTCCTACTTCACCATATTTTAGAAGCACAAGTCCTGTAGTTATTTTTGTTGAGTGCTGTCGAGTGGGTTTCTGGTCACAGCAACTCTATGCACAATATAATGTAATGCTGCCCAGTCCAATGCCATGCTCAGAGTTGTTCATTTGCCTGTGCTCATTGTTGCAGCCACTGGGCTAATCAATCTTGTAGGGGCTGCCTCTCCTTTGCTGCCCTTCTACTCTACCAAGAATTCTGTCTTCCTCTAGGGAAGTGGTTCTCAACCTTCCTAATGCCACGACTCTTTCATACCATTCCTCATGTAGTGGTGACTGCCAAATCATGAAATTATTTTCATTGCTACATCATAACTCTAATTTTTCCACTTTAATGAACGGTCCACTGCCGTGAAAGGGTCATTCATCCCCCAAAAAGGGTCACGACCCTCAGTTTGAGGCCCGCTGCGCTAAACTAATAGGAGATTCTCTTAAGGTCTACTTAGGAACAGTGCTAGAAAAACAATTCCTGTTTTTTTTTTTTCTTGTGGGTTTTGACTCATAGCAACTCTATGTCAATATAATGAAATACTGTCCCGTCTTGTGCCATCCTTGCAGTGTTTCTTTGGCTTGTGTTTATTGTTGCAGCCACTGTGCTAGCCCATCTATATTGGGGCTAAGTCTATTTTGTTGCCCTTCAACTGTATCAAGAATTGAGTCTTCCTCTTGGACAGTGGTTTTCAAAATTCTTACTCATGACCCTTTCATACAGTTCCTCATGTAGTCGTGACCAACCAACCATAAAATTATTTTTGTTGCTACATCATAGCTATAATTTTGCTACTGCTATAATTCAGGCCACCCCATGAAAGGGCTGTTTGACCCCCTAAATAGACAGGACCCACAGGTCGAGAGCCGCTGCTCTAAACGAAGGGGAGATTCTCTTAAGGTCTTTTTCAGCATATTGTTAGAAGCACAAGTCCTGCTGTTATTGTTGTTGGGTGCAGTCGAGTGAGTTTGGCTCATAGCCACTCTCTGCACAATATAATGAAACTCTGGGGGTCTTAAAGGCTTGAAGGCAAACAGGCTGAAATCTAGCTCGGAAGCAACAAAGCCCACAGAGAAGAAGCACACAAGCCTAATTGAACACGAGGTGTTGAAGGGATCAGGTAGCAGACACCAAAGAACAAAAACCATCATGTGTGATCACCTTCCCCACATAAACGCTGAAGATGAATGTGTGCATAAGTAAGTGTGGTGAAGAAGGCTGATGGTGGCTGGCTATCAAGCGATATAGCATCCCGGGTCTTAGAGGCTTGAAAGTAAAAAATCTGGCCCAGAAGCAACAAAGCCCACATGGAAGCATCACACCAACATGTGTGATCATGAAGGGCTGAGGGGACCAGTTTTCAAGCAACAAAGGTGGGAGGGGGATTATATCATCGTGAATGAGTGGAGTGCATGACAGGGGACCAATGCCCACCTGTAGACAACTGGACATCCCTTACGGAGGGGTAGTGGGAAGGAGATGAGTCACTCAGGGTTCAGTGTAGCAATAATGAAACTCACAACCTTCCTCTAGATATTAAATGCTTCCTCTCCCCACCTCTCATGATCACAATTCTACCTTGCAAACCTGATTAGACCAGAAGATACACAGCGGTACAGACGGGAACTGGAAACATAGGGAATCCAGGACAGATGAACTCCCCAGGACTAGCGGTGAGAGTGGCGATACTGGGAGGGAAGTGGGTGTAGAAATGGGAAACCGATCACAAGGATCTACATATAACTTCCCCCCTGGGAGATGGGCAACAGAAAATTGGGTGAAGGGAGACACCGCACAGTGTAAGATAAGAGAAAATAATAATGTATAAATTATTAAGGGTTCATGAGGGAAGAGGAGCAGGGTGAGAGGGGAGAGGGGAAAGGGGAAATGAGCTGATTCCAGGAACCCAAGCGGAAAGCAAATTTTGAGAATGATGAAGGCAACGAATGTATAAGTGTGCTTTACACAATTGGTGTATGTATGGATTGTGATGAGTTGTATGAGCCCCAATAAAATGATTTTAAAAAAGAAAAGGAAAGAAATGTGTATAAATGAATGAAGGCAACATATGTACAAAAAGCCTGATGCAAGCAATATGGATTGCAACAAAAGTTGTAAGAGTCTCCAAGAAAAGATTTTTAATAAAAATGTATATATAATAAATATTTTCCTAACTTATATAAAAGATTAATAAGAAAAAAATTAAGCAGCCTTTGTTTTTATAGGAAAAATGATAAAAGAACAAATGAGAGATACAGCAGGAAGCAATGGATAGGAAAATATTATAAGGAAAGTTTTCTCTTAATGGAATGTACATTCTCTTACATGACAACAATCAGAATATGCGGTAAGAACCTCAGACCAAATACTAGAATAAAATAGAGGAAAAAATTCCCAACCCTTCAATAAAATGCTATATGCTTTCTATGATTTTCACAAAAGTTCAAATTCTTTAACAAAATATTTTGTTCATTCAAATTTTTAATTATGCATAAATTTATGTCTACACTCATTACATCTCATAAAAAGGCATAAGAATTGTTTTTGCACTATCTAACACTAAATAGAAGATAGTAAAGGTGAAAAAATAGCTTTTGTGAATGTTGCTTTGAAATACAAATGGCATTGTCCTAAGAAATTTAAATGATTTAATTTTTTTTAATCATTTTATTAGGGGCACATACAACTCTTATCACAATCCATACATACATCAGTTGTGTAAAGCACATCCGTACATTCATTGCCCTCATCATTCTCAAAACATTTGCTCTCCACTTAAGGCCCTGGCATCATGTCCTCATTTTTCTCTTCGCCCTCCCTGTTTCCCCCTCACTCATGAACAATTGATAATTTGTCAGATCTTACATATTTTGTCTCCCTTCACCCACTTTTCTGTTGTCCATCCCCCAGGGAGGAAGTTATATGTAGATCCTTGTAACTGAGGTCTCAGAGCAGCTTGGTGTGATGCAGGGGAGGCTCTGGAAGCAGCTGCAGACACTGTGGGAGTTGGCAGCCCAGCAGTGAGGGTCACTGCATCTGTGGGTACCAGAAAAATGGCTGGGGTTGCTTATTCCCCTAGATGCTACCCCTGCCTTGAAGAGAACCATGACGGAGGCCTGTAGACATGTGTCAGGAATAGATGAGTCCTTCACTGTTTCCTCTTCCCACAAACCTTTGAGGAGAGCCTGCAGGGGCTCGGCTCCCTGGCTCCAGTCACCTGCCCTTCCCCACAGCCACACCCTCGCCAGCCCCAACTCCCCCTGGCCTGGGTTTGCTTCTTGAATCCAGAGGAGCAGCCTGGGCAAAGACCATGAAGAACCTTGTCCTTCAGGCAGCCCCTTTGATTGGGTCCCTTGTCCTGCAGAGTGTGGACACATGCACACTAACTTTTGGGGGACTCAGGCTGTCACCACAGGGGCCAGGATCTGAAGAGGATGCTGGCACTGCAGGGCTTCCTGAGGGAAGCCTAGGACTTGCAGAGCTGGCTGAGCAGCCAGCAGTAGGTGGCCAGAGGAGAGAGGACTATGAGCACACCCTAGTGAGGAAGGGGCTAGGGGCAAGGAAGGTGCCCTGGAGCCGAATGAAGACGGGTGGTGGAGGGGGGGCTGCATGCACAATGGGCTGATGGGGAACATCTGTCTGGACTGAGGACACCTGTGACTTCCTATTCCCCTCTCTGTGTAGAGGGGCAAGTTCTGTGGCTATCCAGTCCTGCCCTGCCCAGTCACTCACTGATGTGTCTCACAGCCCACCAGCCAGGGCCCCCTGTGACCCCTCTCCTCTCTTCTCAGCTCCTCTTAACCAAGTTTGCAACGTTTCTGCACCAAGTGAAGATGGGTGGCCACCAGGGGTCAGCCTGCCCCACTAGCGGAGAGCCTGCTGGAGTGGTGGCCCAGCACTGCCCCCAGGGCCCAGCAGTGGTGACAGGACCTACAGTGAGTACCAGCTTCCTGGAGCAGGGATGAGTTTGGGGGAGGTGCTGGGCATGGGGTGGAGGGGCTTCCAGGGAGACCCTTGCTGTGCTGCGGCTTTGCCAAACCCCTGAGAGGTGAACTGGCTTTCTGTGTGCCCACATTGGGGGCCTGGGCCACGTGTTCCAGGGAGCAACTTGTGCAGCCTGGAGCTTGGGACCCCTTACTTAAGCTGAGAGGCCAGGTCGGACGACCTTCAGCAAAGCTCAGCCTTTGAGTTCTGGGCTTCTGGCTTCAGGGCACAGTGAGGGCAGCTGCTGGTTCTGGCCCAGCTGCAAGCAGCCTGGCTGTACCTGGCCCTTCTGGGGACTCCAGATAGCACTGGGGAAACTGGGTGCACCGAGAGGCTGGGTTACTTGCTAGAGACCACAGCTAATTAGCAGTGGAGTTGAGACCCGATATGGCCCTCACCATAAAAAGGAAGTGTTTTCTGCCCTGGTGACCCTTGGCCTTCCCTGAGGTCAAGGGTGACCATAGCAGCCACATGAAGAGTGTCAGAAGCAGGGCACAGTGACTGCCTCAACCTCCCCACTCTCCCCCCGCCGGGGCTCTTCCAGTCTTGTCCTAGTGCCTCTATTGCTGGGGAGCAGGCTGGAGAGTCCCCCACCCCTGCAGGGCCCACAACCTTCCTAGCAGTGCCAGCGGATCTGAGGAGGCAGAGCCTGGCAGTGTGTGGCCAGGCTCCCTGGAAATGGTCCCATTGAAGATCTGGAGAGCAGACCGATTGTTTTCCTTTGATTGTGTTACAGACACCTTACAGGAGAGAAGGATGTTTATAGATCACGGTCTACAGTTTCTGACCTTCAAAGCACTCAAAACATTGCCATCGAGTCGATTTCTATCATCGAGGCCCTGTAGGACAGCACACGACGGCCCCTGCGGCTCTCTGAGGCTGTCACTACGGGAGCAGATAGCTGAGCTGCGTCTTTCTGATGGGTTTCAGATCACTGACCTTGCCATGAGCAGCAGCCCGGGGCATGCCTTTTTCTGACCTTGGGTTTGACTAATATATATATATATATACACATATAATGCACATATATATATGAATTTTAATATAGAGGGTTTTTGTTTTAAGTGGAAACATGCAGAGCAGTTTAACAATAATATAACACAGCACTCTTCTTGCCTCCTCCCTGACCCCTCTGTCCCTCCTGATTTTTGAGGGCAAATGCTCCCGTTTGCTCTGGGAAGCACTTGCCTCACAGGTGCCATGCGTTCACTTTATCAGCTCGACTGTTGCTTGGGCAGGGGTGATTCCCGGAGCTGGGCTCTGTTTTGGATTTGAAGGGCCATGGTCTCGGGGTTCCAGCAGTCCCTGTCAAACTTGTAATGCCCTCTCTTCATGAAGTCAACTTCCATTGGCTTTCAAGCTGTGCACAAGTTGCCAGTTTGAGCTCAACCAGAGCATTTTGAGGAGGTGGCTGGGCACCATCTAACTCTCCTGGTCTCCAGGACAAGGATGGAGGGCTGTGGTGTTGGTGGTCCGTTAGTCCTGTGGATTGCTTTGCTTCAGTTTTTGATTTTCTTTACTCGTCAACTCCAGATGGGGAGAGAGGGGATCCTAGTTGCTAGAGGTGGCTTTGCAATGGAGACAAACATTTTATACTAAAGTGAGATTCTTACGTGACATTTGCGTGACTGCAGCAGCCCCTGCTCATCTTCCTCCATGCTCACCCTAGCTGACCACCTTCCTACCTCAGAGGATGGGACACTCCCTCTGCCCGTCCACCCTCAGGTCCTCACTTTCAGTCCCACAGGATCCTGTGGTATCAATCCCCCCCACCCCGCTATCAGCCCCACACCCAGCCTACACAAGGATTACAAACCCTCGCTCCACTCAGATTCTCTGTAGCTAGTGTCACCTCCCCTGTGTTCCTCAGAGTGTGCTCTGCACCCATGAGATTATTGATTGGTTTCCACCCATAGTGACCCTCTGTGTCCCACAGGGCTTGCTCTGGGGGCAGCTCTCAGAGGGGGAAACCAGGAGGAGGAGGGGAGGGAGCAGTTGGGCAGAAGAAGCTGTGATGGACCCCACAGAGCCAGACTGCCCATAGAGGACAGGACCCTGCGGCTGTTTCCCCGAATGGGTGCCCCTCAGGGCAGATCAATGCTCTGGAGACCCCATCGCAGGTGGAGGCCCCTCGACCCCTCCTCAGTCCCACCCTCCACACCCTCACCTACATTTGGAGCTGGGTGAGCTTCTCCTCCTGGGCTGCCAGCTGCCTTTCCAAGTCCTGGTGCCAGGCATGTGGCCCTCTAAGGGGCGGATCCCTGCTCACCCCACAGTCAGGATCTAGCAGGAGGTCCTCTCAGGAGGCCAGCCAGACCTCGGCCTGACCCAGCATTCCCCGCAGCTCCTCCTGGTCCTGGCTCACCTGGCAGTGCTCCTGGTGAAGGGCCCAGGCCGTCCAGAGCTCCTGCAGCTGCCTGTCCAGCTCCCGGAGACACTGTGACCTGGGGGGCAGAGGGCTGTTGGGAGGGGCTCAGGGTGTCGCCTGGGTGGGGCAGGGCTGGGTTACCATGGAGCAGGGAGAAGCAGGAAAGGGAGCTCTGGCCACGCACCACCCTGGCCCTAGCCCTCAGCGCGCACATCTCTGGGGCCATGACGTGGCTGGTGTCCAGCAGCTGCTACCCCGCCGGCCGCACTGCCTGGGCTCTCAGGCAGAGCTCCTGCCCCAGTGTCTCCTTGGCCCCAGCTGGCCTTTCTGAGGATATAGACTAGCGCCTGCTTCTCTTGAGCCCGAGTGCTGGGTGGGGGACAGGGCATGGGAACAGGTCTCAGGGCCAGAGGGCAGAACAGGGAGGAGGCAGGGAAGAGCTGGGTGCCCCCACCCGCATGGAACAGAGCGAGCCCCCATCCAGGTGGGGTGGCACATACAGCAGTTCCTGGCAGTGCCTGAGGAAGGCGTGGCCATGGGCTACCCACTCCAGCTGCTGGCCCTGCTCCCAGGCCTTCATGTCCAGGTGGCCCAGGCCTCCTGCACCTCAGCCAGCTGCCCGGCCAGGCTCTCCTGGACTGCAGGGTGTACCTGGATGGACCACATCCCCATCTGAACCACCACCTTGTCCACAGCCACCAACTCCCTCTGCAGCTGGCAGAGAGCAGGCTGAATGCTCCTCCACCCAGGACTCTGCAGGCCATCCTGGCTGTACCCCAGCCTAGGTCAAGCCCAGGCTCGTCACCCCCCATCCCAGAGGGGGCAGGGGCAGGCTGCAGTCCTGCCTGGGGTCAGCTGGGGGTGAGGGCTCCTCATCCATCCATTGCCTACAAAGAGGGTTTCTTGCGGTGGGGAGGGACTGGGGCCCTCCCCTGCAGGAGGCGGTGCTGGCGCTGCAGGACCTCCACAGACGCCAGGTTGTGGCCAAGGACAGCACCCTCCGCCAGGACCACCTTCTGCATGTGGCCCCACAGCTCTAGCGCCGCCTGGTGGAAATCGAGGGCACAGCGGGAAGGAAGGCCAGCAACTTTCTCCCTGAGAACAGGGCCACCTCCTTTTGAGCAAAGACTGTGGCTTGGGGATTTGTGGGGCGTTAACACGGAGGGAAATAGGACGAAGACTCTATTCCCTAACTTATAACAGGGAGAATCTGGAAAGCTGGTATTCCACGGTAGGAAAGCCTCTACTTTGGTAAGTTAGAGGTAAAGTCCAAGTACATTATCCTGCTTTAAAAATCATTCCCACGGATTCTCCGTTAACAGCTAGGCTGCCTTAATGTGAGCACATGACTGATTGTATCTCTGTGTAGAAGCAGATATGGTCCTTTTGCCCTCTCTTCCCACCGTGACACCCAGCCCGCCTTGTAGCTTCCCCCAATGCAGGTATTAGCTTTCCTCACCTTGGTGAGCTCAAGTACAGGGGCCTTATGATAGATACCGCCCACTTTGTGACCCATGTCACTACTGAAGAGGTGTGTCTCCATGCTCCCTATACACGTCCCAAGATAGCAAAGGTTCCACTTCTCCCAGTTCCACGTGGTCCATCAAGAGGAGCTGAAGTGAGCATGCCTAATAAAACATGTCTGACTCTGTATTGTATTCTCTCGACCCTGTCTTTCCTGTCCTCTATGACTTTACCATGACCTTTACCTATTATCATCGCTGTACATTCGCGCCTTCTTGCCCTTCGGTGGTAGAAGATGGATGGTTTCCTCTGATCACAGCAGGTTCCTGATGAGGCCTGGGGTCCACAGGCAGGGCCCGAGGGAGGAAAGGGTCTTGACACGCATGTTGGGAGGAAGGCAAAAAGATGGGGAGCCCTGAGCACATGAGGATTGAGGCTCAGGGAGCGAGTGGGCTGCCTGTCAGGGGGTCTGCCTGTAGCAACTCCAACAGTCAGTGAGGAGAGGGCTGGCCCCGGAGGCACCCAGCCCCAGGATTTCGGTTGCAGGACCTGTCAGGTGCTCAGTGCACTGAGACACCAGATGCCGAGAAAGGAGGGTGTGGGGAGGGGAGGCAGGGAGCTCTAAGAGTGGCGGTCAGCAAGAAGACCAGCAGGGCCTGTGCCCCAAACGAAACTGTGGACCGTGCTCAGGGAGCATTGGGAGAGCACACTTCGTGCTCCTGCCACAAGGAGTGACCTGCGCTGAAGGACTCCAAACTGGGGGCAGGAAGAAGCATGGTTGGACGGGGAAGGCTGATTGATGCTGGGAGCTGGAGTCAGCCATGCCCCTTCATTCACACATGCGCACACGAGAATACACACAGAAGTACGCATGCACACACCCACATGCCCACCCCTACACATGAGCACACACACACACGCACACACACGCACACACATCTGGGGTAGGCCCCTGTGTCCCGAGCCCTTTGGCTGTCGCTGGCCTGTCCCTCTGGGCACCCACCTCTGTGCGGGCTTTCATTGCCTTGTCCAGCCTCACCCATGCGGCCTCTACGCAGCTCCTGTGGACTTGACTCTGGGCCATGGAGCTGGGGGAGGCGAGTTCCAGGGCACCTGCCAGCTCCCTCAGGGCCTGAACCCTGGCAGCCCCACACTCTGCCCTTTCTCCTGAAAGACCTTGAACTTCTCTGCCAGCATCTGCCAAAGGTGGGGCTGGAGAGGGTCAATGTGGATGGGGTTCAGGCAGCTCCTAAAACTCACGAAAGGGCCAGCTGCCCCAACAGCTCCCACATCCCTCAGCCCTGGTTCTGGAACTCTGCAGGGCATCACCTGCCCCCTCAGCCCACCCAGCATCTACCCTACCCTCCGTTCCTCCATCCACTTTCCCGGCACGACTCACTTCCACACCCTCCAGGTCCTGCCCACACTGTCTCTGGAGAGGGCCCGAGTTCAGGGAACCCAGGGCAGCCCCTGCTGTCTGCGGCCTGTGGAGGAGGCAAAGCTGGGTCGGTAGATCAGGGAGCCTGGTCACAAAGCCCACTTAGCAGGGTCACTTTCCCAAGCCAGGGGCTCCCTGCACCTGCAGGGGCGTTCTGGGAAGAGTTGAGCTGGGCGGAGGATGCCCTGCACAGCCCCAGACTGACCCAGGTCACAGTAGAAGCTACTGCGTTTCCAGCCCAGATGGAGCTTAGGCGAGATAACGATTTGCCTATGATCCTAGCCCAGAGGCTGGCCCGGAGTCTCAGGGGCCCTGCATTTGCTGCATGCAAGAACCATGGAGGGGTGCAGCTTCTACCTTTGAAGGGTGTGCAGTCTCCTCCAAACACATAGCATGCCTGGGTGGCACACAACGTGGCTACCTGTGGAGTGCCGGGCTTTAGAATGACCCCACCTGCTGACTCATGGCGATTCCTCCAGAGCGTTTGAAAGCCAGTAAATCTTTCCAGGAGCAGGGAACCTCTTCTATCTACTGAGGAGCAGTTAGTGGGACTGAACCAGGCAACAGCCCAACACTTCCCAAGCAGGCCTCCTGGAGCATCGTTAGAGCAAGGGGTAAACTGCTAGTGATAATGGGCTCCTGGGAGGAGAGTTTGCAGAACGGCCTGAAGCGCTGAGCAAGATCTCAGGACGGTGGCCCTCAGGGAGCTTAGGACAAGTTCTAAACCCAGCCAGGAAGCTGAAGGGCTGACCAGAGAGAAGCTGAGGGGGAGGAAAGAGCATGCTGGGATAACTGCTGACCCCCGCCTGGGGCAGGGCTTCCAGGTTGGAGCTGTGGGAGCTGACTCAGGCCAGACCCCACCTGCTCTGAGACGCTGAGGCCACCATCAAAGTTCACAGCCAACTGTCTCACGTGCTCGTCCATATCCAGGTGGGTGCCTGGGGGAGGGGGTGGCTTCTGCAAGTGCTGCCACCCCAGGCCCAGAGTCCCACCCTCAATGCCCGGTCCCTTGGCCACCATGCTGTCTCAGGAGAAAGCCACAAGTATCCCAGATGCTGTGTCCCACTGGGTGGAGGCCCCCCTGAGGAGACATGGATCACACCAATGAATCACACAATCTGCCTCTGACCCCTTGAGGCCTCCTCACCCCCCAATATCATCACCCCAGTGCCGCTTCCCACTCTGGACTAGACTGCATAGGTATTAGCAAGAGATAAAACTCACAACACATGGAACCCAGGAACAGGAATGGGAATAGAGATACCAAAAGGGTAGGGGGAAGGAGGGTAGAGGATGGAAGGAAGGGAAACTGAGAGCAATGAATGACATATAACCACACACCCCTCGCAGGGAGAGGAGCAACAGAAAGCTGAGGATAAAAGAGACAATGGTCGATGTGAGATATGAAAATAATAACAATCTATAATCTATCAAGGAACCACGAGTGGGGGAGGAGGAAAGAAAGGGGAGCTGATCCCAAGGGCTCAATAGAAAGTAAATGTCTAGAAAAGAATGATGGCAATATACGTATGACTATGTCAGATACAATTGGTGTATGGATTGTAACAAGAGTTGTAAGAGCCCCCAATAAGGACACACTGAGGATGACGAAATACACCACTGAAAACCTTATGCTAATCATTGATACACTGTCAGGTAGTGGAGGACTAGTAAAACTAGGCAGAACCTTCTCAGGAAGAGGACCAAAATACGAACACTTTTGGTCAGATTAAAGGGGAGGATCAGTGACAAAGAGCCAGGCCGTTTGAAGAATGCATGGCCAAGGGAGCTGCAACGATGGGTTCAAACATCAGAAAGAAATGAGGGTGGCCCAGGACTGGCAAGCCTTTCCTTGTCCTGTACATTGAGGTTGCTTTGAAGCAGACCAACTGGACAGCACCTACCAACAACACCAACCGAGGAAGAGGAAGCCACTATGATCCCAGAAACAGACATCACTAGGAAGTGTCAGGAGACTTCTATAAAGGTAACCAATGGCCTGGCCCTTCATCCCAGAAAGCTGGGGAAGCACCATTGTCATGGTTTACCAGACGTTCCCCAGATAAATTACTGTCCAGCTGCCCACAGGAAGGAGAAATACCTATAGACATGACGGAAGGGAGGTTCACTCCGCTATGGGAATATGCTAATCTGTGCACTTAAGTGTTGAAATCCACAGACACACGTATATAAAAGAGAGTTGTAAATAAATATTAAATGCACATCAAGAAAACTTCGCTACAAGATTTTTTTAACCTCATAAGCCCACCATTATGCCATAGGCCCCCCAGAATCCACAACCATCTACAAAAGAGATGGAATGAGGCTGAATGCTAGTAAGAGCCAAGTCAGAGAAAGCAAAATAATCTCATGTTTGGTGGGCATCTGCATATAGCTGGGGAGCACCCAAAGCTGTTTCACGTAGATAATGTGGCTTCTGCTCAGATATGTCTGAGTGTATGTGAGGTTTGGAAGGAGTAGCATTTAACTGGCTAAGGCATCATCTCCCTTTACTGAATTTCAAAATCAAGATGCTCATGAACTTGCAATGCTAAAGTGACCAATGCATGAATCATTCCGCCCTTCAGTTAACACCACCTGTGCATCTCGGACATTTGGCGTGATAAGCTAACAATATGAGTGAGCATAACCTGTTGTGAAAAACAGGAAGATACAGAAAGCTCCATTGTTTAATGTAATTATTGTATACGGGAACCTGCAGGATGTAAAATTTCCCATCAACAACTGATGATGGAAAATGATAATGCTCCTTAACCAACCCCCCAAAAAAAAACTCATGTTGAGGCACTCTAGAAATGAAAAACGTAAATCTGGGTGAGGCAACACTGAAGACAGCCTATGAAATGCCGCATGTTAAGATTTCCTTCACATTCAAATAGTTGAAAATCTAAGGCATGAGCTGAGAATAGTAAAACTCTTTGAGACTCCATAATCGTTGCAGGGGAAACACCAGAATAATTGCCTCTTCCTTAACATACTTGAATCTGCTGGAGTTACATTTGGAGGTGAGATATGGGAAACTCTTCGAATTACAATAGTATGAAAGTAAAAGCAATTTTACACTGGGGGAAGCTCAAGTGTACTCATTGGAATCAGTTGTCTGAATGACACCCACCTGGAGCTTTTTTTTTTTTTTTTTCAGTTGTAGCTTTTGATTCTGTGTCTTCTCTTCTGGAGGCTAGGTTTTCAAGGTAAGACTGCTCTTTCTAGACTTTTGACAAACATTTAGTCTGCAGGTTTAACGTCTGGTGCTGGCTGCAGTTTTGTCTATGGGAAGGAGAAGGACACAGAATCAAAGGGTTTACTCAGATGGTCTATGTGTCCTAACATGGAAGTCAGACAGAACAGGCTCAGGCTAGGGCACCTCTAGGCTTAGGCTAGGGCACCTCTAGGCTTAGGCTAAGGCTACGGCTCGCCTAGCCTAAGGCTACGGCACCCCTAGGCTTAGGTTAGGGCACCCCTAGACTTAGTCTTAGGATAGGGCACCCCTAGGCTTAGGCTAGGGTACCCCTAGGCTTAAGCTAGGGAACCCGTAGGCTTAGGCTAAGGCTAGGGCTCCCCTATCCTAAGGCTAGGGCACCCCTAGGCTTAGGCTAGGGCACCCCTAGGCTTAGGGTAGGGCACCCCTAGGCTTAGGCTAGGGCACCCCTAGGCTTAGGCTAGGGCACCCATAGGCTTAGACTAGGGCACCCCTAGGCTTAGGATAAGGCTAGGGCTTCCCTAGCCTAACGCTAGGACACCCCTAGGTTTAGGCTTGGGCACCCCTAGGCTTAGGCTAGGGCACCCCTAGGCTTAGGCTAGGGCACCCCTCGGCTTACGCTAGGGCACCCCTAAGCTTAGGCTAGGGCACCCCTAGTCTTAGGCTATGGCACCCAAAGGCTTAGGCTAGGGCACCCCTAGGCTTAGGCAAAGGCACCCCTAGGCTTAGGCTAAAGCTAGGGCTCAGCTAGCCTAAGGCTAGGGCACCCCTAGGTTTAGGCTAGGTCACCCCTAGGCTTAGGGTAGGGCACCCCTAGGCTTAGGCTAGGGCACCCCTAGGCATAGGGTAGGGCACCCGTAGGCTTAGGCTAGGGCAACCCTAGGATTATGTAGGGCACCCCTAGGCTTAGGCTAGGGCACCCCTAGGCTTAGGATAAGGCTAGGGCTCCCCTAGCCTAAGCCTAGGACACCCCTAGGCTTAGGCTATGGCACCCCTAGGCTTAGGCTAGGGCACCCCTAAGCTTAGGCTAAGGCACCCCTAGTCTTAGGCTAGGGCACCCCTAGGCTTAGGCTAAGTCTAGAGCCCCCTAGCCTAAGGCTAGGGCACCCCAAGGCTTAGGCTAGAGCACCCCTAGGCTTAGGCTAGGGCACCACTAGGCTTAGGCTAGGGCACCCCTAGGCTTAGGCTAAGGCTAGAGTTCCCCTATCCTAACCCTAGGGCACCCCTAGGCTTAGGCTTGGGCACCCCTAGGCTTAGGCTGGGGCACCCCTAAGCTTAGGCTAGGGCACCCCTATTCTTAGGCTAGGGCACCCCTAGGCTTAGGCTAGGGCACCCCTAGGCTTAGGCTTAGGCTAGGGCTCAGCTAGCCTAAGACTAGGGTAAGCCTAGGCTTAGGCTAGGGCAAGCCTAGGATTAGGGTACGGCAAGCCTAGGCTTAGGCTAGGGCACCCCTAGGCTTAGGGTAGGGCACCCCTAGGCTTAGGGTAGGGCACCCCTAGGCTTAGGCTAGGTCACGCCTAGGCTTAGGCTAGGGCACCCCTAGGCTTATGCTAAGGCACGACAAGGCTTAGGCTAAGGCTAGGGGACCCCTAGGCTAAGGCTAAGGCACCCCTAGGCTTAGGCAAGGGCACCCCTAGACTTAGGCTAAGGCACCCCTAGGCTTAGGCTAAGGCTAGGGCACCCCTAGACTTACGCTAAGGCACCCCTAGGCTTAGGCTAAGGCTTGGGGACCCCTAGGCTTAGGCTAAGGCACCCCTAGGCTTAGGCAAGGGCACCCTAGACTTAGGTTAGGGCACCCCTAGGCTTAGGCAAAGGCACCACTAGGTTTAGGCTAGGGCACCCGTAGGCTTAGGCTAGGGCACCCCTAAGCTTAGGCTAGGGCACCCCTAGTATAAGGCTATGGCACCCCTAGTCTTAGGCTAGGGCACCCCTAGGCTTAGGCTAAGTCTAGAGCCCCCTAGCCTAAGGCTAGGGCACCCCAAGGCTTAGGCTAGGGCACCCCTAGGCTTAGGCTAGGGCACCACTAGGCTTAGGCTAGGGCACCCCTAGGCTTAGGCTAAGGCTAGAGTTCCCCTATCCTAACCCTAGGGCACCCCTAGGCTTAGGCTTGGGCACCCCTAGGCTTAGGCTGGGGTCCCCCTAAGCTTAGGCTAGGGCACCCCTATTCTTAGGCTAGGGCACCCCTAGGCTTAGGCTAAGGCTAGGGCTCCGCTAGCCTAAGGCTAGGGCACCCCTAGCCTAAGGCTAGTGCACCCCTAGGCTTAGGCTAGGGCACCCCTAGGCTTAGGTTTAGACTAGGGCTCAGCTAGCCTAAGACTAGGGTAAGCCTAGGCTTAGGCTAGGGCAAGCCTAGGCTTAGGCTAGGGCAAGCCTAGGCTTAGGCTAGGGCACCCCTAGGCTAGGGTAGGGCACCCCTAGGCTTAGGGTAGGGCACCCCTAGGCTTAGGCTAGGGCACGCCTAGGCTTAGGCTAGGGCACCCCTAGGCTTATGCTAAGGCACCCCTAGGCTTAGGCTAAGGCTAGGGGACCCCTAGGCTTAGGCTAAGGCACCCCTAGGCTTAGGCAAGGGCACCCCTAGACTTAGGCTAAGGCACCCCTAGGCTTAGGCTAAGGCTAGGGCACCCCTAGACTGAGGCTAAGGCACCCCTAGGCTTAGGCTAAGGTTAGGGTACCCCTAAGCTTAGGCTAAGGCACCCCTAGGCTTAGGCAAGGGCACCCTAGGCTTAGGTTAGGGCACCCAAAGGCTTAGGCCAGGGCAACCCTAGGCTTAGGCTAAGGCACCACTAGGTTTAGGCTAGGGCACCCGTAGGCTTAGGCTAGGGCACCCCTGAGCTTAGGCTAGGGCACCCCTAGTACTAGGCTAGGGCACTCCTAGTCTTAGGCTAAGTCTAGGGCTCCCCTAGCCTAAGGCTAGGGCACCACTAGGCTTAGGCTAGAGCACCCTTGGCTTAGGCTAGGGCACCCCTAGGCTTAGGCTAGGGCACCCCTAGGCTTAGGCTAAGGCTAGGCCTCCCCTAGCCTAACACTAGGGCACCCCTAGGCTTAGGCTAGGGCACCCCTAGGTTTACACTAGGGCACCCCTAAGCTTAGGCTAGGGCACCCCTAGTCTTAGGCTATGGCACCCCTAGGCTTAAGCTAGGGCACCCCTAGGCTTTGGCTAAGGCTAAGGCTCCACTAGACTAAGGCTAGGGCACCCCTAGCCTTAGCCTTGGGCACTACTAGGCTTAGGCTAGGGCACCCCTAGGCTTAGGTTAAGGCACCCCTAGGCTTGGGCTAGGGCACCCCTAGGCTTAGGCTAAGGCTAGGGCTCCCCTAGCCTAAGGCTAGGGCACCCCTAGGCTTAGGCTAAGGCTAGGGCTCCCTAGCCTAAGGCTAGGGCACCCCAAGGCTTAGGCTAGGGCACCCCTAGGCTTAGGCTAGGGCACCCCTAGGCTTAGGCTAGGGCACCCCCTAGGCTTAGGCTAGGGCACCACTAGGTTTAGGCTAGGGCACCACTAGGCTTAGGCTAGGGCACCCCTAGGCTTAGGCTAAGGCTAGAGTTCCCCTATCCTAACCCTATGGCACCCCTAGGCTTAGGCTAGGGCACCCCTAGTCTTAGGCTAGTGCTCCCCTAGCCTAAGGCTAGGGCACCCCAAGGCTTAGGCTAGGGCACCCCTAGGCTTAGGGTAGGGCACCCCTAGGCTTAGGCTAGGGACCCCTAGGCTTAGGCTAGGGCACCCCTAAGCTTAGGCTAAGGTTAGGGATCCCCTAGCCTAAGGCTAGGACACCCCTAGGCGTAGGCTAGGGCACCCCTAGGCTTAGGCTAGGGCACCGCTAGGCTTAGGCTACGGCACCCCTAGGCTTAGGCTAGGGCACCCTTGGCTTAGGCTAGGGCACCGCTAGGCTTAGGCTAGGGCACCCCTAGGCTTAGGGTAGGGCACCCCTAGGCTGAGGCTAAGGCTAGGCCTCCCCTAGCCTAACCCTAGGGCACCCCTAGGCTTAGGCTAGGGCAACCCTAGGCTTACACTAGGGCACCCCTAAGCTTAGGCTAGGGCACCCCAAGTCTTAGGCTAGGGCACCCCTAGGCTTAGGCTAAGGCTAGGGCTCCCCTAGCCTAGGGCTAGGGCACCCCTAGGCTTAGGCTAGGGCACCCCTAGGCTTAGGCTAGGGTACCCCTATCCTAACCCTAGGGCACCTCTAAGCTTAGGCTAGGGCACCCCTAGGCTTAGGCTATGGCACCCCTAGGCTTAGGCTAGGGCACCCCTAAGCTTAGGATAGGGCACCCCTAGGCTTACGCTAGGGCACCACTAAGCTTAGGCTAGGGCACCCCTAGTCTTAGGCTAGGGCACCCCTAGGCTTAGGCTAAGGCTAGGGCCCCCTAGCCTAAGGCCAGGGCACCCCAAGGCTTAGGCTAGGGCACCCCTAGGCTTAGACTAGGGCACCCCTAGGCTTAGGCTAGGGCACCCCTAGGCTTAGGCTAGGGCACCACTAGGCTTAGGCTAGGGCACCCCTAAGCTTAGGCTAAGGCTAGAGTTCCCCTATCCTAACCCTAGGGCACCCCTAGGCTTAGGCTAGGGCACCCCTAGGCTTCGGCTAGGGCACCCCTAGGCTTCGGCTAGGGCACCCCTAGGCTTAGGCTAAGGGTAGGGCCCCTTAGCCTAAGGCTAGGGCACCCCTAGGCTTAGGCTAGGGCACCCCTAGGCTTAGGCTAGGGCACCCCTAGGCTTAGGCTAGGGCACCCCTAGGTTTAGGCTAGGGCACCATTAGGCTTAGGCTAGGGCACCCCTAGGCTTAGGCTAAGGCTAGAGTTCCCCTATCCTAACCCTTGGGCACCCCTAGGCTTAGGCTAGGGCACCCCTAGGCTTAGGCTAGGGCACCCCTAAGCTTAGGCTAGGGCACCCCTAGCCTTAGGCTAGGGCACCCCGAGGCTTAGGCTAAGGCTAGGGCTCCGCTAGCCTAAGGCTAGGGCACCCCTAGGCTTAGGCTAGGGCACCCCTAGGCTTAGGCTTAGGCTAGGGCTCAGCTAGCCTAAGGTTAGGGTAAGCCTAGGCTTAGGCTAGGGCAAGCCTAGGTTTAGGCTAGGGCAAGCCTAGGCTTAGGCTAGGGCACCCCTAGGCTTAGGGTAGGGCACCCCTAGGCTTAGGGTAGGGCACCCCAAGGTTTAGGCTAGGGCACACCTACGCTTAGGCTAGGGCACCCCTAGGCTTATGCTAAGGCTAGAGCTCCCCTACCCTAAGGCTAAGGTAGCCCTAGGGTTAGGCTAGGGCACCCCTAGGTTTAGGCTAGGGCACTCCTAGGCTTAGGCTAGGGCACCCCTAGGCTTAGGCTACGGCACCCCTAGGCTTAGGCTAATGCTAGGGGACCCCTAGGCTTAGGCTAAGGCACCACTAGGTTTAGGCTAGGGCACCCCTAGGCTTAGGCTAGGTCACCCCTAGGCTTAGGCAATGGCACCACTAGGTTTAGGCTAGGGCACCCCTAGTATTAGGCTAGGGCACCCATAGGATTAGGCTAAGGCACCACTAGGTTTAGGCTAGGACACCCCAAGGCTTAGGCTAGGGCACCCCTAGGCTTAGGCTATGGCACCCCTAGGCTTAGGTTAGGGCACCCCTACGCTTAGGCTAGGGCACCCTTGGCTTAGGCTAGGGCACCCCTAGGCTTAGGCTAGGGCACCCCTAGGCTTAGGGTAGGACACCCCTAGGCTTAGGCTAAGGTTAGGCCTCCCCTAGCCTAACCCTAGGGCACCCCTAGGCTTAGGCTAGGGCACCCCTAGGCTTACACTAGGGCACCCCTAAGCTTAGGCTAGGGCACCCCTAGTCTTAGGCTAGGGCACCCCTAGGCTTAGGCTAGGGGACCCCTAGGCTTTGGCTAAGGCTAAGGCTCCACTAGACTAAGGCTAGGGCACCCCTAGCCTTAGGCTTGGGCACTACTAGGCTTAGGCTAGGGCACCCCTAGGCTTAGGCTGAGGCACCCCTAGGCTTGGGCTAGAGCACCCCTAGGCTTAGGCTAAGGCTAGGGCTCCCCTAGCCTAAGGCAAGGGCACCCCTAGGCTTAGGCTAGACCACCCCTACGCTTAGGCTAGGGCACCACTAGGCTTAGGCTAGGGTACCCCTAGACTTAGGCTAAGGCTAGAGCTCCCCTAGCCTAACCCTAGGGCACCCCTAGGCTTAGGCTAGGGCACCCATAAGCTTAGGCTAGGGCACCCCTAGTCTTAGGCTAGGGCACCCCTAGGCTTTGGCTAAGGCTAGGGCTCCCCTAGCCTAAGGCTAGGGCACCCCTAGGCTTACGCTAGGGGACCCCTAGGCATAGGCTAGGGCACCCCTAGCCTTAGGCTAGGGCACCCCTAAGCTTAGGCTAAGGCTAGGGCTCAGCTAGCCTAAGGCTAGGGCACCCCTAGGCTTAGGATAGGGCACCCTAGGCTTAGGGTAGGACACCCGTACGCTTAGGCTAAGGCTAGGGCTCCCCTAGCCTAAGGCTAGGACACCCCAAGGCTTAGGCTAGGGCACCCCTAGGCTTAGGCTATGGCACCCCTAGGCTTAGGTTAGGGCAACCCAAGGCTTAGGCTAGGGCACCCTTGGCTTAGGCTAGGGCACCGCTAGGCTTAGGCTAGGGCACCCCTAGGCTTAGGGTAGGGCACCCCTAGGCTGAGGCTAAGGCTAGGCCTCCCCTAGCCTAACCCTAGGGCACCCCTAGGCTTAGGCTAGGGCAACCCTAGGCTTACACTAGGGCACCCCTAAGCTTAGGCTAGGGCACCCCTAGTCTTAGGCTAGGGCACCCCTAGGCTTAGGCTAAGGCTAGGGCTCCCCTAGCCTAGGGCTAGGGCACCCCTAGGCTTAGGCTAGGGTACCCCTATCCTAACCCTAAGGCACCCCTAAGCTTAGGCTAGGGCACCCCTAGGCTTAGGCTATGGCACCCCTAGGCTTAGGCTAGGGCACCCCTAAGCTTAGGATAGGGCACCCCTAGGCTTACGCTAGGGCACCACTAAGCTTAGGCTAGGGCACCCTTGGCTTAGGCTAGGGCACCGCTAGGCTTAGGCTAGCGCACCCCTAGGCTTAGGGTAGGGCACCCCTAGGCTGAGGCTAAGGCTAGGCCTCCCCTAGCCTAACCCTAGGGCACCCCTAGGCTTAGGCTAGGGCAACCCTAGGCTTACACTAGGGCACCCCAAAGCTTAGGCTAGGGCACCCCTAGTCTTAGGCTAGGGCACCCCTAGGCTTAGGCTAAGGCTAGGGCTCCCCTAGCCTAGGGCTAGGGCACCCCTAGGCTTAGGCTAGGGCACCCCTAGGCTTAGGCTAGGGTACCCCTATCCTAACCCTAGGGCACCCCTAAGCTTAGGCTAGGGCACCCCAAGGCTTAGGCTATGGCACCCCTAGGCTTAGGCTAGGGCACCCCTAGTCTTAGGCTAGGGCACCCCTAGGCTTAGGCTAGGGCACCCCTAGGCTTAGGCTAGGGTACCCCTATCCTAACCCTAGGGCACCCCTAAGCTTAGGCTAGGGCACCCCTAGGCTTACGCTAGGGCACCACTAAGCTTAGGCTAGGGCACCCCTAGTCTTAGGCTAGGGCACCCCTAGGCTTAGGCTAAGGCTAGGGCCCCCTAGCCTAAGGCCAGGGCACCCCAAGGCTTAGGCTAGGGCACCCCTAGGCTTAGCCTAGGGCACCCCTAGGCTTAGGCTAGGGCACCCCTAGGCTTAGGCTAGGGCACCACTAGGCTTAGGCTAGGGCACCCCTAAGCTTAGGCTAATGCTAGAGTTCCCCTATCCTAACCCTAGGGCACCCCTAGGCTTAGGCTAGGGCACCCCTAGGCTTCGGCTAGGGCACCCCTAGTCTTCGGCTAGGGCACCCCTAGGCTTAGGCTAAGGGTAGGGCCCCTTAGCCTAAGGCTAGGGCACCCCTAGGCTTAGGCTAGGGCACCCCTAGGCTTAGGCTAGGGCACCCCTAGGCTTAGGCTAGGGCACCCCTAGGCTTAGGTTAGGGCACCATTAGGCTTAGGCTAGGGCACCCCTAGACTTAGGCTAAGGCTAGAGTTCCCCTATCCTAACCCTTGGGCACCCCTAGGCTTAGGCTAGGGCACCCCTAGGCTTAGGCTAGGGCACCCCTAAGCTTAGGCTAGGGCACCCCTAGCCTTAGGCTAGGGCACCCCGAGGCTTAGGCTAAGGCTAGGGCTCCGCTAGCCTAAGGCTAGGGCACCCCTAGGCTTAGGCTAGGGCACCCCTAGGCTTAGGCTTAGGCTAGGGCTCAGCTAGCCTAAGGTTAGGGTAAGCCTAGGCTTAGGCTAGGGCAAGCCTAGGTTTAGGCTAGGGCAAGCCTAGGCTTAGGCTAGGGCACCCCTAGGCTTAGGGTAGGGCACCCCTAGGCTTAGGGTAGGGCACCCCAAGGCTTAGGCTAGGGCACACCTACGCTTAGGCTAGGGCACCCCTAGGCTTATGCTAAGGCTAGAGCTCCCCTACCCTAAGGCTAAGGTAGCCCTAGGGTTAGGCTAGGGCACCCCTAGGTTTAGGCTAGGGCACTCCTAAGCTTAGGCTAGGGCACCCCTAGGCTTAGGCTAGGGCACCCCTAGGCTTAGGCTAAGGCTAGGGGACCCCTAGGCTTAGGCTAAGGCACCACTAGGTTTAGGCTAGGGCACCCCTAGGCTTAGGCTAGGTCACCCCTAGGCTTAGGCAATGGCACCACTAGGTTTAGGCTAGGGCACCCCTAGTATTAGGCTAGGGCACCCATAGGCTTAGGCTAAGGCACCACTAGGTTTAGGCTAGGACACCCCAAGGCTTAGGCTAGGGCACCCCTAGGCTTAGGCTATGGCACCCCTAGGCTTAGGTTAGGGCACCCCTACGCTTAGGCTAGGGCACCCTTGGCTTAGGCTAGGGCACCCCTAGGCTTAGGCTAGGGCACCCCTAGGCTTAGGGTAGGACACCCCTAGGCTTAGGCTAAGGTTAGGCCTCCCCTAGCCTAACCCTAGGGCACCCTTAGGCTTAGGCTAGGGCACCCCTAGGCTTACACTAGGGCACCCCTAAACTTATGCTAGGGCACCCCTAGTCTTAGGCTAGGGCACCCCTAGGCTTAGGCTAGGGGACCCCTAGGCTTTGGCTAAGGCTAAGGCTCCACTAGACTAAGGCTAGGGCACCCCTAGCCTTAGGCTTGGGCACTACTAGGCTTAGGCTAGGGCACCCCTAGGCTTAGGCTGAGGCACCCCTAGGCTTGGGCTAGAGCACCCCTAGGCTTAGGCTAAGGCTAGGGCTCCCCTAGCCTAAGGCAAGGGCACCCCTAGGCTTAGGCTAGAGCACCCCTACGCTTAGGCTAGGGCACCACTAGGCTTAGGCTAGGGTACCCCTAGACTTAGGCTAAGGCTAGGGCTCCCCTAGCCTAAGGCTAGGGCACCCCTAGGCTTACGCTAGGGGACCCCTAGGCATAGGCTAGGGCACCCCTAGCCTTCGGCTAGGGCACCCCTAAGCTTAGGCTAAGGCTAGGGCTCAGCTAGCCTAAGGCTAGGGCACCCCTAGGCTTAGGATAGGGCACCCTAGGCTTAGGGTAGGACACCCGTACGCTTAGGCTAAGGCTAGGGCTCCCCTAGCCTAAGGCTAGGACACCCCAAGGCTTAGGCTAGGGCACCCCTAGGCTTAGGCTATGGCACCCCTAGGCTTAGGTTAGGGCAAACCAAGGCTTAGGCTAGGGCACCCTTGGCTTAGGCTAGGGCACCCCTAGGCTTAGGCTAGGGCACCCCTAGGCTTAGGGTAGGGCACCCCTCGGCTTAGGCTAAGGCTAGGCCTCCCCTAGCCTAACCCTAGGGCACCCCTAGGCTTAGGCTAGGGCAACCCTAGGCTTACACTAGGGCACCCCTAAGCTTAGGCTAGGGCACCCGTAGTCTTAGGCTAGGGCACCCCTAAGCTTAGGCAAAGGCTAGGGCTCCCCTAGCCTAGGGATAGGGCACCCCTAGGCTTAGGCTAGGGTACCCCTAGTCTTAGGCTAGGGCACCCCTAGGCTTAGGCTAGGGCACCCCTAGGCTTTGGCTAAGGCTAAGGCTCCACTAGACTAAGGCTAGGGCACCCCTAGCCTTAGGCTTGGGCACTACTAGGCTTAGGCTAGGGCACCCCTAGGCTTAGGCTAGGGCACATCTAGGCTTAGGCTAGGGCAGCCATAGGCTTAGGCTAAGGCTAGGTCTCCTCTAGCCTAAGGCCTGGGCACCCCTACGCTTAGGCTAGGGCACCCCTAGCCTTAGGCTAGGGCACCCCTAGGCTTAGGCTAGGGAACCCTTAGGCTTAGGCTAGGACACCCCTAGGCTTAGGCTAGGACACCCCTAGGTTTAGGCTTAGGCTAGGGCACCCATATGCTTTTGCTTAGGCAAGGGCTCATCCAGCCTAAGGCTAGGGCACCCCTAGCCTTAGGCTTGGGCACTACTAGGCTTAGGCTAGGGTACCCCTAGGTTTAGGCTAGGGCACCCCTAGGCTTAGGCTAAGGCTAGGGGACCCCTTGGCTTAGGCTAAGGCACCCCTAGGCTTAGGCAAGGGCACCCTAGTCTTAGGTTAGGGCACCCTTAGGCTTAGGCTAGGGCACCCCTAGGCTTAGGCTAAGGCTAGGTAACCCCTAGGCTTACGCTAAGACACCACTAGGCTTAGGCTAGGGCACCCCTAGGCTTAGGTTAGGGCACTCCTAGGTTTAGGCTAGGGCACCCCTAGGCTGAGAATAGGGCATCCCTAGGCTGAGGCTAGGGCACGCATAGGCTTAGGGTAAGGCTAGGGTTACCCTAGTCTAAGGCTAGGGTACCCCTAGGCTTAGGCTAGTGAACCCCTAGGTCTAGGCTAAGGCTAGGGCTCCCCTAGCCTAAGGCTAGGGCACCGCTAGGCTTAGGCTAGGGCACCCCTAGGCTTAAGCTAGGGCACCCGGAGGCTTAGGCTAAGGCTAGGGCTCCCCTATCCTAAGGCTAGGGCACCCCTGGGCTTTGGCTAGGGCACTCCTAGGCTTAGGCTATGGCACCCCTAGGATTAGGCTAAGGCTAGGGCTCCCCTAGCCTAACCCTAGTGCACCCCTAGCCTTATGCTAGGGCACCCCTAGGCTTACGCTAGGGCACCCCTAAGCTTAGGCTAGGGCACCCCTGGTCTTAGGCTAGGGCACCCCTAGGCTTAGGCTAGGGCACCCCTAGGCTTAGGCTAGGGAACCCCTAGGCTTAGGCTAGGGAACCCCTAGGCTTAGGCTAGGGCACCCCTAGGCTTAGGCTAGGGCACCCCTAGGCTTAGGCTAGGGCACCCCTAGGCTTTGGCTAAGGCTAAGGCTCCACGATACTAAGGCTAGGGCACCCCTAGCCTTAGGCTTGGGCACTAATAGGCTTAGGCTAGGGCACCCCTAGGCTTAGGCTAAGGCACCCCTAGGCTTGAGCTAAGGCACCCCTAGGCTTAGGCTAAGGCTAGGGCTCGCCTAGCCTAAGGCTAGGGAATCCCTAAGTTTAGGCTAGGGCACCCCTAGGCTTAGGCTTGGGCAGCCCTAGGCTTGGGTAGGGCACCCCTAGGCTTAGGCTAAGGCTAGGGCACCCCTAGCCTAAGGCCAGGGCACCCCTAGGCTCAGGCTAGGGCATCCCTAGGCTTAGGCTAGGGCACCCCTGGGCTTAGGCTAGGGCACACCAAGGCTTAGGCTAAGGCACCTCTAGGCTTACCCTATTGTTAGGGCTCCCCTAGCCTAAGGCGAGGGCACCTCTAGGCTTAGGCTAGGGCACCCTTAGGCTTTGGCTAGGGCACCCCTAAGCTTAGGCTAAGGCTAGGGCTCACCTAGCCTAAGGCTAGGGCCCCCCTAGGCTTAGGCTAGGGCACCCCTAGGCTTAGGCTTGGGCACTACTAGGCTTAGGCTAGGGCACCCCTAGGCTTAGGCTGAGGCACCCCTAGGCTTGGGCTAGAGCACCCCTAGGCTTAGGCTAAGGCTAGGGCTCCCCTAGCCTAAGGCAAGGGCACCCCTAGGCTTAGGCTAGAGCACCCCTACGCTTAGGCTAGGGCACCACTAGGCTTAGGCTAGGGTACCCCTAGACTTAGGCTAAGGCTAGAGCTCCCCTAGCCTAACCCTAGGGCACCCCTAGGCTTAGGCTAGGGCACCCATAAGCTTAGGCTAGGGCACGCCTAAGCTTAGGCTAGGGCACCCCTAGTCTTAGGCTAGGGCACCCCTAGGATTTGGCTAGGTCACCCCTAGCCTTAGGCTAGGGCACCCCTAAGCTTAGGCTAAGGCTAGGGCTCAGCTAGCCTAAGGCTAGGGCACCCCTAGGCTTAGGCTAGGGCACCCCTAGGCTTAGGGTAGGACACCCGTACGCTTAGGCTAAGGCTAGGGCTCCCCTAGCCTAAGGCTAGGACACCCCAAGGCTTAGGCTAGGGCACCCCTAGGCTTAGGCTATGGCACCCCTAGGCTTAGGTTAGGGCAACCCAAGGCTTAGACTAGGGCACCCTTGGCTTAGGCTAGGGCACCCCTAGGCTTAGGCTAGGGCACCCCTAGGCTTAGGGTGGGGCACCCCTCGGCTTAGGCTAAGGCTAGGCCTCCCCTAGCCTAACCCTAGGGCACCCCTAGGCTTAGGCTAGGGCAACCCTAGGCTTACACTAGAGTACCCCTAAGCTTAGGCTAGGGCACCCGTAGTCTTAGGCTAGGGCACCCCTAGGCTTAGGCAAAGGCTAGGGCTCCCCTAGGCTTAGGCTAGGGCACCCCTAGGCTTAGGCTAGGGCACCCCTAGGCTTAGGCTAGGGTACCACTAGGCTTAGTGTAGGGCACCCCTAGGCTTAGGCTAGGGCACCCCTAGGCTTAGGCTAAGGCTAGGGCTCTGCTATCCTAAGGCTAGGGCACCCCTAGGCTTAGGCTAGGGCACCCCTAAGCTTAGGCTTAGGATAGGGCTAAGCTAGCCTAAGGTTAGGGTAAGCCTAGGCTTAGGCTAGGGCAAGCCTAGGCTTAGGCTAGGGCAAGCCTAGGCTTAGGCTTGGGCACCCCTAGGCTTAGGGTTGGGCACACCTAGGCTTAGGCTAGGGCACCCCTAGGCTTATACTAAGGCTAGAGCTCCCCTAGCCTAAGGCTAGGGTAGCCCTAGGGTTAGGCTAGGGCACCCCTAGGCTTAGGCTAGGGCACCCCTAGGCTTAGGCTAGGGCACCCGTAGACTTACGCTAGGGCGACCCTAGGCTTAGGCTAAGGCTAGGGGACCCCTAGGCTTAAGCTAAGTCACCCCTAGGCTTAGGCAAGGGCACCCTAGACTTAGGTTAGGGCACCCTTAGCCTTAGGCCAGGGCACCCCTAGGCTTAGGCTAAGGCTAGGTCACCCCTAGGCTTAGGCAAAGGCACCATTAGGTTTAAGCTAGGGCACCCCTAGGCTTAGGCTAGGTCACCCCTAGGCTTAGGCAATGTCACCACTAGGTTTAGGCTAGGGCACCCTTAGTATTAGGCTAGGGCACCCCTAGGCTTAGGCTAAGGCTAGGGCTCCCCTAGACTAAGGCTAGGGCACGACTAGGCTTAGGCTAGAGCACCCTTAGGCTTAGGCTAGGGCACCCCTAGGCTTAGGCTAGGGCACCCCTAGGCTTTGGCTAAGGCTAAGGCTCCACTAGACTAAGGCTAGGGCACCCCTAGCCTTAGGCTTGTGCACTACTAGGCTTAGGCTAGGGCACCCATAGGCTTAGGCTAAGGGACCCCTAGGCTTGGGCTAGGGCACCCCTAGGCTTAGGCTAAGGCTAGGGCTCCCCTAGCCTAAGGCTAGGGCACCCCTAGGCTTAGGCTAAGGCTAGGGCCCCCTAGCCTAAGGCTAGGGAACCCCAAGGCTTAGGCTAGGGCAACCCTAGGCTTAGGCTAGGGCACCCCTAGGCATAGGCTAGGGCACCCCTAGGCTTAGGCTAGGGCACCCCTAGGCTTAGGCTAGGGCACCCCTAGGCTTAGGCTAAGGCTAGAATTCCCCTATCCTAACCCTTGGGCACCCCTAGGCTTAGGCTAGGGCACCCCTAAGCTTAGGCTAGGGCACCCCTAGGCTTAGGCTAGGGCACCCCTAGGCTTAGGCTTAGGCTAGGGCTCAGCTAGCCTAAGGCTAGGGTAAGCCTAGGCTTAGGCTAGGGCAAGCCTAGGCTTAGGCTAGGGCACCCCTAGGCTTAGGGTAGGGCACCCCTAGGCTTAGGGTAGGGCACCTCTAGGCTTAGGCTAGGGCACACATAGGCTTAGGATATGGCACCCCTAGGCTTATTCTAAGGCTAGAGCTCCCCTAGCCTAAGGCTAGGGTAGCCCTAGGGTTAGGCTAGGGCACCCCTAGGCTTAGGCTAGGGCACCCCTAGGCTTAGGCTAGGGCACCCCCAGACTTAGGCTAGGGCACCTCTAGGCTTAGGCTAGGGCACCCCTAGGCTTAGGCTAAGGCTAGGGCACCCCTAGGCTTAGGCAAGGGCACCCTAGACTTAGGTTAGGGCACCCTTAGCCTTAGGCCAGGGCACCCCTAGACTTAAGCTCAGGCTAGGTCACCCCTAGGCTTAGGCAAAGGCACCACTAGGTTTAGGCTAGGGCACCCCTAGTATTAGGCTAGGGCACCCCTAGGCTTAGGCTAAGGCTAGGGCTCCCCTAGCCTAAGGCTAGGGCACCACTAGGCTTAGGCTAGAGCACCCTTAGGCTTAGGCTAGGGCACCCCTAAGCTTAGGCTAAGGCACCCCTAGGCTTAGGCTAGGGCACCCCTAGGCTTAGGCTAGGGCACCCCTAGGCTTAGGCTAGGGCACCCCTAGGCTTAGGATAGGGCACCCCTAGGCTTAGGCTAGGGCACCCCTAGGCTTAGGTTAGTGCACCCCTAGGCTTAGGGTAAGGCTAAGGCTCCTCTAGCCTAAGGCCTGGGCACCCCTAGGCTTAGGCTAGGGCACCCGTAGTCTTAGGCTATGGCACCCCTAGGCTTAGGTTAGGGCACCCCTAGGCTTAGGCTAGGGCACCCCTAGGCTTAGGGTAGGGCACCCCTAGGCTTAGGCTAAGGCTAGGCCTCCCCTAGCCTAAGCCTGGGGCACCCATAGGCTTAGGCTAGGGCACCCCTAGGCTTACAATAGGGCACCCCTAAGCTTAGGCTAGAGCACCCCTAGTCTTAGGCTAGGGCACCCCTAGGCTTAGGCTAGGGCACCCCTAGGCTTAGGCTAGGGCACCCCTAGGCTTAGGCTAAGGCACCCCTAGGCTTAGGCTAGGGGACCCCTAGGCTTTGGCTAAGGCAAAGGCTCCACTAGACTGAGGCTAGGGCACCCCTAGACTTAGGCTTGGGCACTACTAGGCTTAGGCTAGGGCACCCGTAGGTTAGGCTAAGGCACCCCTAGGCTTGGGCTAGGGCACCCCTAGGCTTAGGCTAAGGCTAGGGCTCCCCTAGTCTAAGGCTAGGGCAACCCTAGGCTTAGGCTAGAGAACCCCTAGGCTTAGGCTAGGGCACCACTAGGCTTAGGCTAGTGTACCCCTAGACTTAGGCTAAGGCTAGAGCTCCCCTAGCCTAACCCTAGGGCACCCCTAGGCTTAGGCTAGGGCACCCATAAGCTTAGGCTGGGGCACGCCTAAGCTTAGGCTAGGGCACCCCTAGTCTTAGGCTAGGGTACCCCTAGGCTTTGGCTAAGGCTAGGGCTCCCCTAGCCTAAGGCTAGGGCACCCCTAGGCTTAGGCTAGGGCAACCCTAGGCTTACACTAGGGCACCCCTAAGCTTAGGCTAGGGCACCCCTAGTCTTAGGCTATGGCACCCCTAGGCTTAGGCTAAGGCTAGGCCTCCCCTAGCCTAAGGCTAGGGCACCCCTAGGCTTAGGCTAGGGCACCCCTAGGCTTAGGCTCGGGCACCCTTAGGCTTAGGCTACGACACCCCTAGGCTTAGGCTAGGACACCCCTTGGTTTAGGCTAAGTCTAGGGCTCCCATAGCCTAAGGCTAGGGCACCCCTAGGCTTAGGCTAAGCACCCCTAGGCTTAGGCTAGGGCACCCATATGCTTTGGCTTAGGCTAGGGCTCAGCTAGCCTAAGGCTAGGGCAAGTCTAGGCTTAGGCTAGGGCACGCCTAGGCTTAGGCAAGGGCACCACTAGGCTTGGGCTAAGGCTAGTGCTCCCCTAGCCTAAGGCTAGGGTACCCCTAGGGTTAGGCTAGGGTACCCCTAGGCTTAGGCTAGGGCACCCCTAGGCTTAGCCTAGGGCAGCCATAGGCTTAGGCTAAGGCTGGGGCTCCTCTAGCCTAAGGCCTGGGCACCCCTAGGCTTAGGCTAGGGCACCGCTAGGCTTAGGCTAGGGCACCCCTAGGCTTAAGCTAAGGCTAGGGGACCCCTTGGCTTAGGCTAAGGCACCCCTAGGCTTAGGCAAGGGCACCCTAGGCTTAGGCTAGGGCACCCTTAGGCTTAGGCTAGGGCACCCCTAGGCTTAGGCTAAGGCTAGGTCACCCCTAGGCTTAGGCTAAGACACCACTAGGCTTAGGCTAGTGAACCCCTAGGTTTAGGCTAAGGCTAGGGCTCCCCTAGCCTAAGGCTAGGGCAACCCTAGGTTTAGGCTAGGGCACCCCTAGGCTTAAGCTAGGGCACCCGTAGGCTTAGGCTAAGGCTAGGGCTCCCCTAACCTAAGCCTAGGGCACCCCTGGGCTTTGGCTAGGGCACTCCTAGGCTTAGGCTAGGGCACCCCTAGGATTAGGCTAAGGCTAGGACTCCCCTAGCCTAACCCTAGTGCACCCCTAAGCTTAGGCTAGGGCACCCCTAGTCTTAGGCTAGGGCACCCCTAGGCTTAGGCTAAGGCTAGGGGTCCCCTAGCCTAAGGCTAGGGCACCCCTAGGCTTAGGCTAGGGCACCCCTAGGCTTAGGATAGGGCACCCCTAGGCTTAGGCTAGGGCACCCCTAGGCTTAGGCTAGGGCACCCCTAGGCTTAGGCTAGGGCACCACTAGGCTTTGGCTAATGCTAAGGCTCCCCTAGCCTAAGGCTAGGGCACCCTTAGGCTTAGGCTAAGGCACCCCTAGGCTTGGGCTACGGCACCCCTAGGCTTTGGCTAAGGCTAAGGCTCCACTAGACTAAGGCTAGGGCACCCCTAGCCTTAGGCTTGGGCACTACTAGGCTTAGGCTAGGGCACCCCTAGGATTAGGCTAAGGCACCCCTAGGCTTTGGCTAGGGCACTCCTAGGCTTAGGCTAGGGAACCCCTAGGATTAGGCTCAGGCTAGGGCTCCCCTAGCCTAACCCTAGGACACCCCTAGGTTTAGGCTAGGGGAACCCTAGGCTTAGGTTACGGCACCCCTAGTCTTAGCGTAGGGCACCCCTAGGCTTAGGCTAAGGCTAGGGCTCCCCTAGCCTAAGGCTAGGGCACCACGAGGCTTAGGCTAGGGCACCCTTAGGCTTAGGCTAGGGCACCCCTAAGCTTAGGCTATGGCACATCTAGGCTTAGGCTAGGGCAGCCATAGGCTTAGGCTAGGGCAGCCATAGGCTTAGGCTAAGGCTAGGGCTCCTCTAGCCTAAGGACTGGGCACCCCTACGCTTAGGCTAGGGCACCCCTAGCCTTAGGCTAGGGCACCCCTAGGCTTAGGCTAGGGCACCCTTAGGCTTAGGCTAGGACACCCTTGGGCTTAGGCTAGGACACCCCTTGGTTTAGGCTAAGGCTAGGGCCCCCCTAGCCTAAGGCTAGGGCACCCATAGGCTTAGGCTAATCACCCCTAGGCTTAGGCTAGGGCACCCATATGCTTTGGCTTAGGCTAGGGCTCAGCTAGCCTAAGGCTAGGGCAAGCATAGGCTTAGGCTAGGGCACGCCTAGGCTTAGGCTAGGGCACCCCTAGGCTTAGGCTAAGGCTAGTGCTCCCCTAGCCTAAGGCTAGGGTACCCCTAGTGTTAGGCTAGGGTACCCCTAGGCTTAGGCTAGGGCACCCTTAGGCTTAGCCTAGGGGAGCCATAGGCTTAGGCTAAGTCTAGGGCTCCTCTAGCCTAAGGCCTGGGCACCCCTAGGCTTAGGCTAGGGCACCCGTAGGCTTAGGCTAGGGCACCCTTAGGCTTAGGCTAGGGCACCCCTAGGCTTAGGCTAGGGCACCCCTAGGCTTAGGCTAAGGCTAGGGGACCCCTTGGCTTAGGCTAAGGCACACCTAGGCTTAGGCAAGGTCACCCTAGGCTTAGGTTAGGGCACCCTTAGGCTTAGGCTAGGGCACCCCTAGGCTTAGGCTAAGGCTAGGTCACCCCTAGGCTTAGGCTAAGACACCACTAGGCTTAGGCTAGGGCACCCCTAGGCTTAGGTTAGGGCACTCCTAAGTTTAGGCTAGGGCACCACTAGGCTGAGGCTAGAGCACCCCTAGGCTGAGGCTACGGCACCCATAGGCTTAGGCTAAGGCTAGGGTTACCCTAGTCTAAGGCTAGGGCACCCCTAGGCTTAGGGTAGTGAACACCTAGGTTTAGGCTAAGGCTAGGGCTCCCCTAGCCTAAGGCTAGGGCACCCCTAGGCTTAGGCTAGGGCACCCCTAGGCTTAAGCTAGGGCACTCGTAGGCTTAGGCTAAGGTTAGGGCTCCCCTATCCTAAGGCTAGGGCACCCCTGGGCTTTGGCTAGGGCACTCCTAGGCTTAGGCTAGGGCACCCCTAGGATTAGGCTAAGGCTAGGACTCCCCTAGCCTAACCCTAGTGCACCCCTAGGCTTAGGCTAGGGCACCCCTAGGCTTACACTAGGGCACCCCTAAGCTTAGGCTAAGGCACCCGTAGTCTTAGGCTAGGGCACCCCTAGGCTTAGGCTAGGGCACCCCTAGGCTTACGCTAAAGCTAGGGCTCCCCTAGCCTAAGGCTAGGGCACCCCTAGGCTTAGGCTAGGGCACCCCTAGGCTTAGGATAGGGCACCCCTAGGCTTAGGCTAGGGCACCCCTAGGCTTTGGCTAAGGCTAAGGCTCCACTAGACTAAGGCTAGGGCACCCCTAGCATTAAGCTTGGGCACTACTACGCTTAGGCTGGGGCACACCTAGGCTTAGGCTAAGGCACCCCTAGGCGTGGGCTACGGCACCCCTAGGCTTAGGGTAAGGCTAGGGCTCCCCTAGGCTTAGGCTAGGGCACCCTTGGCTTAGGCTAGGGCACCCCTAGGCTTAGGCTAGGGCACCCCTAGGCTTAGGCTAAGGCTAGGTCTCCCCTAGCCTAACCCTAGGGCACCCCTAGGCTTAGGCTAGGGCAACCCTAGGCTTACACTAGGGCACCCCTAAGCTTAGGCTAGGGAACCCCTAGTCTTAGGCTAGGGCACCCCTAGGCTTAGGCTAGGGCACCCCTAGGCTTAGGCTCGGGCACCCTTAGGCTTAAGCTAGGGCACCCCTAGGCTTTGGCTAAGGCTAAGGCTCCACTAGACTAAGGCTAGGGCACCCCTAGCCTTAAGCTTGGGCACTACTAGGCTTAGGCTAGGGCACCCCTAGGCTTAGGCTAAGGCACCCCTAGGCTTGGGCTAGGGCACCCCTAGGCTTAGGGTAAGGCTAGGGCTCCCCTAGCCTAAGGCTAGGGCACCCCTAGGCTTAGGCTAGAGCACCCCTAGGCTTAGGCTAGGGCACGACTAGGCTTAGGCTAGGGCACCCCTAGACTTAGGCTAAGGCTAGAGCTCCCCTAGCCTAACCCTAGGTCACCCCTAGGCTTAGGCTAGGGCAGCCATAAGCTTAGGCTTGGGCACACCTAAGCTTAGGCTAGGGCACCCCTAGTCTTAGGCTAGGGCACCCCTAGGCTTACGCTAGGGCACCCCTAGGCATAGGCTAGGGCACCCCTACCCTTAGGCTAGGGCACCCCTAAGCTTAGGCTAAGGCTAGGGCTCAGCTAGCCTAAGGCTAGGGAACCCCTAGGCTTAGGATAGGGCACCCCTAGACTTAGGGTAGGACACCCCTAGGCTTAGGCTAGGGCACACCTTGGCTTAGGCTAGGGCACCCCTAGGCTGAGGCTAGTGCACCCCAAGGATGAGGCTAGGGCACCCATAGGCTTAGGCTAAGGCTAGGGCTCCCCTAGCCTAAGGCTAGGGCACCCCTAGGCTTAGGCTAGGGCACCCCTAGGCTTAAGCTAGGGCACCCATAGGCTTAGGCTAAGGCTAGGGCTCCCCTATCCTAAGGCTAGGGCACCCCTAGGCTTTGGCTAGGGCACTCCTAGGCTTAGGCTAGGGAACCCCTAGGATTAGGCTAAGGCTAGGGCTCCCCTAGCCTAACCCTAGGACACCCCTAGGCTTAGGCTAGGGGAACCCTAGGCTTAGGCTACGGCACCCCTAGTCTTAGGCTAGGGCACCTCTAGGCTTAGGCTAAGGCTAGGGCTCCCCTAGCCTAAGGCTAGGGCACAACGAGGCTTAGGCTAGGGCACCCTTAGGCTTAGGCTAGGGCACCCCTAAGCTTAGGCTATGGCACGGTTAGGCTTAGGCTAGGTCACCCCTAGGGTTAGGTTAGGGCACCCCTAGGCTTAGGCTAGGGCACATCTAGGCTTAGGCTAGGGCAGCCATAGGCTTAGGTTAAGGCTAGGGCTCCTCTAGCCTAAGGCCTGGGCACCCCTACGCTTAGGCTAGAGCACCCCTAGCCTTAGGCTAGGGCACCCCTAGGCTTAGGCTAAGGCTAGGGGACCCCTAGCCTAAGGCTAGGGTACCCCTAGGGTTAGGCTAGGGTACCCCTAGGCTTAGGCTAGGGCACCCCTAGGCTTAGGCTAGGGCACCCCTAGGCTTAGGCTAGGGCACCCCTCGGCTTAGGCTAAGGCTAGGGGACCCCTTGGCTTAGGCTAAGGCACCCCTAGGCTTAGGCAAGGACACCCTATGCTTAGGTTAGGGCACCCTTAGGCTTAGGATAGGGCACCCCTAGGCTTAGGCTAAGGCTAGGTCACCCCTAAGCTTAGGCTAAGACACCACTAGGCTTAGGTTAGGGCACTCCTAGGTTTAGGCTAGGGCACCCCTAGGCTGAGGCTAGGGCACCCATAGGCTTAGGCTAGTGAACCCCTAGGTTTAGGCTAAGGCTAGGGCTCCCCTAGCCTAAGGTTAGGGCACCCCTAGCCTTAGGCTAGGGCACCCCTAGGCTTAAGCTAGGGCACCCGTAGGCTTAGGCTAAGGCTAGGGCTCCCCTATCCTAAGGCTAGGGCACCCCTGGGCTTTGGCTAGGGCACTCCTAGGCTTAAGCTAAGGCACCCCTAGTATTAGGCTAAGGCTAGGACTCCCCTAGCCTAACCCTAGTGCACCCCTAGGCTTAGGCTAGGGCACCCCTAGGCTTAGGCTAGGGCACCCCTAAGGTTAGGCTAGGGCACCCCTAGTCTTAGGCTAGGGCACCCCTACGCTTAGGCTAAGGCTAGGGCTCCCCTAGCCTAAGGCTAGGGCACCCCTAGGCTTAGGCTAGGGCACCCCTAGGCTTAGGCTAGGGCACCCCTAGGCTTTGGCTAAGGCTAAGGCTCCACTAGACTAAGGCTAGGGCACCCCTAGCCTTAGGCTTGGGCACGACTAGGCTTAGGCTAGGGCACCCCTAGGCTTAAGCTAAGGCACCCCTAGGCTTGGGCTAGGGCATCCCTAGGCTTAGGCTAAGGGTAGGGCTCCCCTAGTCTAAGGCTAGGGCACCCCTAGGCTTAGGCTAGAGCACCCCTAGTCTTAGGCTAGGGCACCACTAGGCTTAGGCTAGGGCACCCCTAGACTTAGGCTGAGGCTACAGCTCCCCTAGCCTAACCCAAGGGCACCCCTAGGCTTAGGCTAGGGCACCCCTAAGCTTAGGCTAGGGCACGCCTAAGCTTAGGCTAGGGCACCCCTAGTCTTAGGCTAGGGCACCCCTAGGCTTTGGCTAAGGCTAGCGCTCCCCTAGCCTAAGGCTAGGTCACCCCTAGGCTTACGCTAGGGCACCCCTAGGCATAGGCTAGGGCACCCCTAGCCTTAGGCTAGGGCACCCCTAAGCTTAGGCTAAGGCTAGGGCTCAGCTAGCCTAAGGCTAGGGCACCCCTAGGCTTAGGCTAGGGCACCCGTAGGCTTAGGGTAGGACACCCCTAGGCTTAGGCTAGGGCACACCTTGGCTTAGGCTAGGGCACCCCTAGGCTGAGGCTAGGGCACCCCAAGCATGAGGCTAGGGCACCCATAGGTTTAGGCTAGGGCACCCCTAGGCTTAGGCTAGGGCACCCCTAGGCTTAAGCTAGGGCACCCATAGGCTTAGGCTAAGGCAAGGGCTCCCCTATCCTAAGGCTAGGGCACCCCTAGGCTTTGGCTAGGGCACTCCTAGGCTTAGGCTAGGGAACCCCTAGGATTAGGCTAAGGCTAGGTCTCCCCTAGCCTAACCTTAGGACACCCCTAGGCTTAGGCTAGGGGACCCCTAGGCTTAGGCTACGGCACCCCTAGTCTAAGGCTAGGGCACCCCTAGGCTTAGGCTAAGGCTTGGGCTCCCCTAGCCTAAGGCTAGGGCACCACTAGGCTTAGGCTAGGGCACCCTTAGGCTTAGGCTAGGGCACCCCTAAGCTTAGGCTATGGCACGCTTAGGCTAAGGCTAGGGCCCCCCTAGGGTTCGGTTAGGGCACCCCTAGGCTTAGGCTAGGGCACATCTAGGCTTAGGCTAGGGCAGCCATAGGCTTAGGCTAAGGCTAGGGCTCCTCTAGCCTAACGCCTGGGCACCACTACGCTTAGGCTAGGGCACCCCTAGCCTTAGGCTAGGGCACCCCTAGGCTTAGGCTAGGGCACCCTTAGGCTTAGGCTAGGACACCCCTAGGCTTAGGCTAGGACACCCCTAGGTTTATGCTAAGGCTAGGGCTCCCCTATCCTAAGGCTAGGGCACCCCTAGGCTTTGGCTAGGGCACTCCTAGGCTTAGGCTAGGGAACCCCTAGGATTAGGCTAAGGCTAGGGCTCCCCTAGCCTAACCCTAGGACACCCCTAGGCTTAGGCTAGGGGAACCCTAGGCTTAGGCTACGGCACCCCTAGTCTTAGGCTAGGGCACCCCTAGGCTTAGGCTAAGGCTAGGGCTCCCCTAGCCTAAGGCTAGGGCACAACGAGGCTTAGGCTAGGGCACCCTTAGGCTTAGGCTAGGGCACCCCTAAGCTTAGGCTATGGCACGGTTAGGCTTAGGCTAGGGCACCCCTAGGGTTAGGTTAGGGCACCCCTAGGCTTAGGCTAGGGCACATCTAGGCTTAGGCTAGGGCAGCCATAGGCTTAGGTTAAGGCTAGGGCTCCTCTAGCCTAAGGCCTGGGCACCCCTACGCTTAGGCTAGAGCACCCCTAGCCTTAGGCTAGGGCACCCCTAGGCTTAGGCTAGGGCACCCATATGCTTTGGCTTAGGCTAGGGCTCAGCTAGCCTAAGGCTAGGGCACGCCTAGGCTTAGGCTAGGGCACCCCTAGCCTTAGGCTAAGGCTAGTGCTCCCCTAGCCTACGGCTAGGGTACCCCTAGTGTTAGGCTAGGGTACCCCTAGGCTTAGGCTAGGGCACCCCTAGGCTTATGCTAGGGCACCCCTAGGCTTAGGCTAGGGCACCCCTCGGCTTAGGCTAAGGCTAGGGGACCCCTTGGCTTAGGCTAAGGCACCCCTAGGCTTAGGCAAGGACACCCTATGCTTAGGTTAGGGCACCCTTAGGCTTAGCATAGGGCACCCCTAGGCTTAGGCTAAGGCTAGGTCACCCCTAGGCTTAGGCTAAGACACCACTAGGCTTAGGCTAGGGCACCCCTAGGCTTAGGCTAGGGGACCCCTAGGCTTAGGCTACGGCACCCCTAGTCTAAGGCTAGGGCACCCCTAGGCTTAGGCTAAGGCTTGGGCTCCCCTAGCCTAAGGCTAGGGCACCACTAGGCTTAGGCTAGGGCACCCTTAGGCTTAGGCTAGGGCACCCCTAAGCTTAGGCTATGGCACGCTTAGGCTAAGGCTAGGGCCCCCCTAGGGTTCGGTTAGGGCACCCCTAGGCTTAGGCTAGGGCACATCTAGGCTTAGGCTAGGGCAGCCATAGGCTTAGGCTAAGGCTAGGGCTCCTCTAGCCTAACGCCTGGGCACCACTACGCTTAGGCTAGGGCACCCCTAGCCTTAGGCTAGGGCACCCCTAGGCTTAGGCTAGGGCACCCTTAGGCTTAGGCTAGGACACCCCTAGGCTTAGGCTAGGACACCCCTAGGTTTATGCTAAGGCTAGGGCTCCCCTATCCTAAGGCTAGGGCACCCCTAGGCTTTGGCTAGGGCACTCCTAGGCTTAGGCTAGGGAACCCCTAGGATTAGGCTAAGGCTAGGGCTCCCCTAGCCTAACCCTAGGACACCCCTAGGCTTAGGCTAGGGGAACCCTAGGCTTAGGCTACGGCACCCCTAGTCTTAGGCTAGGGCACCCCTAGGCTTAGGCTAAGGCTAGGGCTCCCCTAGCCTAAGGCTAGGGCACAACGAGGCTTAGGCTAGGGCACCCTTAGGCTTAGGCTAGGGCACCCCTAAGCTTAGGCTATGGCACGGTTAGGCTTAGGCTAGGGCACCCCTAGGGTTAGGTTAGGGCACCCCTAGGCTTAGGCTAGGGCACATCTAGGCTTAGGCTAGGGCAGCCATAGGCTTAGGTTAAGGCTAGGGCTCCTCTAGCCTAAGGCCTGGGCACCCCTACGCTTAGGCTAGAGCACCCCTAGCCTTAGGCTAGGGCACCCCTAGGCTTAGGCTAGGGCACCCATATGCTTTGGCTTAGGCTAGGGCTCAGCTAGCCTAAGGCTAGGGCACGCCTAGGCTTAGGCTAGGGCACCCCTAGCCTTAGGCTAAGGCTAGTGCTCCCCTAGCCTACGGCTAGGGTACCCCTAGTGTTAGGCTAGGGTACCCCTAGGCTTAGGCTAGGGCACCCCTAGGCTTATGCTAGGGCACCCCTAGGCTTAGGCTAGGGCACCCCTCGGCTTAGGCTAAGGCTAGGGGACCCCTTGGCTTAGGCTAAGGCACCCCTAGGCTTAGGCAAGGACACCCTATGCTTAGGTTAGGGCACCCTTAGGCTTAGCATAGGGCACCCCTAGGCTTAGGCTAAGGCTAGGTCACCCCTAGGCTTAGGCTAAGACACCACTAGGCTTAGGCTAGGGCACCCCTAGGCTTAGGTTAGGGCACTCCTAGGTTTAGGCTAGGGCACCCCTAGGCTGAGGCTAGGGCACCCATAGGCTTAGGCTAGTGAACCCCTAGGTTTAGGCTAAGGCTAGGGCTACCCTAGCCTAAGGTTAGGGCACCCCTAGGCTTAGGCTAGGGCACCCCTAGGCTTAAGCTAGGGCACCCGTAGGCTTAGGCTAAGGCTAGGGCTCCCCTATCCTAAGGCTAGGGCACCCCTGGGCTTTGGCTAGGGCACTCCTAGGCTTAAGCTAGGGCACCCCTAGGATTAGGCTAAGGCTAGGACTCCCCTAGCCTAACCCTAGTGCACCCCTAGGCTTAGGCTAGGGCACCCCTAGGCTTAGGCTAGGGCACCCCTAAGGTTAGGCTAGGGCACCCCTACTCTTAGGCTAGGGCACCCCTACGCTTAGGCTAAGGCTAGGGCTCCCCTAGCCTAAGGCTAGGGCACCCCTAGGCTTAGGCTACGGCACCCCTAGGCTTAGGCTAGGGCACCCCTAGGCTTAGGCTAGGGCACCCCTAGGCTTAGGCTAGGGCACCCCTAGGCTTTGGCTAAGGCTAAGGCTCCACTAGACTAAGGCTAGGGCACCCCTAGCCTTAGGCTTGGGCACTACTAGGCTTAGGCTAGGGCACCCCTAGGCTTAGGCTAAGGCACCCCTAGGCTTGGGCTAGGGCATCCCTAGGCTTAGGCTAAGGCTAGGGCTCCCCTAGTCTAAGGCTAGGGCACCCCTAGGCTTAGGCTAGAGCACCCCTAGGCTTAGGCTAGGGCACCACTAGGCTTAGGCTAGGGCATCCCTAGACTTAGGCTAAGGCTACAGCTCCCCTAGCCTAACCATAGGGCACCCCTAGGCTTAGGCTAGGGCACCCCTAAGCTTAGGCTAGGGCACGCCTAAGCTTAGGCTAGGGCACCCCTAGTCTTAGGCTAGGGCACCCCTAGGCTTTGGCTAAGGCTAGCGCTCCCCTAGCTTGAGGCTAGGTCACCCCTAGGCTTACGCTAGGGCACCCCTAGGCATAGGCTAGGGCACCCCTAGCCTTAGGCTAGGGCACCCCTAAGCTTAGGCTAAGGCTAGGGCTCAGCTAGCCTAAGGCTAGGGCACCCCTAGGCTTAGGCTAGGGCACCCCTAGGCTTAGGGTAGGACACCCCTAGGCTTAGGCTAGGGCACACCTTGGCTTAGGCTAGGGCACCCCTAGGCTGAGGCTAGGGCACCCCAAGCCTGAGGCTAGGGCACCCATAGGTTTAGGCTAGGGCACCCCTAGGCTTAGGCTAGGGCACCCCTAGGCTTAAGCTAGGGCACCCATAGGCTTAGGCTAAGGCAAGGGCTCCCCTATCCTAAGGCTAGGGCACCCCTAGGCTTTGGCTAGGGCACTCCTAGGCTTAGGCTAGGGAACCCCTAGGATTAGGCTAAGGCTAGGTCTCCCCTAGCCTAACCCTAGGACACCCCTAGGCTTAGGCTAGGGGACCCCTAGGCTTAGGCTACGGCACCCCTAGTCTAAGGCTAGGGCACCCCTAGGCTTAGGCTAAGGCTTGGGCTCCCCTAGCCTAAGGCTAGGGCACCACTAAGCTTAGGCTAGGGCACCCTTAGGCTTAGGCTAGGGCACCCCTAAGCGTAGGCTATGGCACGCTTAGGCTAAGGCTAGGGCACCCCTAGGGTTAGGTTAGGGCACCCCTAGGCTTAGGCTAGGGCACATCTAGGCTTAGGCTAGGGCAGCCATAGGCTTAGGCTAAGGCTAGGGCTCCACTAGCCTAACGCCTGGGCACCCCTACGCTTAGGCTAGGGCACCACTAGCCCTAGGCTAGGGCACCCCTAGGCTTAGGCTAGGGCACCCTTAGGCTTAGGCTAGGACACCCCTAGGCTTAGGCTAGGACACCCCTAGGTTTAGGCTAAGGCTAGGGCTCCCCTAGCTAAGGCTAGGGCACCCCTAGGCTTAGGCTAAGCACCCCTAGGCTTAGGCTAGGGCACCCATATGCTTTGGCTTAGGCTAGGGCTCAGCTAGCCTAAGGCTAGGGCAAGCCTAGGCTTAGGCTAGGGCACGCCTAGGCTTAGGCTAGGGCACCCCTAGGCTTAGGCTAAGGCTAGTGCTCCCCTAGCCTAAGGCTAGGGTACCCCTAGGTTTAGGCTAGGGTACCCCTAGGCTTAGGCTAGGGCACCCCTAGGCTTAGACTAGGGCAGCCATAGGCTTAGGCTAAGGCTAGGGCTCCTCTAGCCTAAGGCCTGGGCACCCCTAGGCTTATGATAGGGCACCCCTAGGCTTAGGCTAGGGCACCCCTAGGCTTAGGCTAAGGCTAGGGGAACCCTTGGCTCAGGCTAAGGCACCCCTAGGCTTAAGCAAGGGCACCCTAGGCTTAGGTTAGGGCACCCTTAGGCTAGGGCACCCCTAGGCTTAGGCTAAGGCTAGGTCACCCCTAGGCTTAGTCTAAGACACCACTAGGCTTAGGTTAGGGCACCCCTCGGCTTAGGTTAGGGCACTCCTAGGTTTAGGCTAGGGCACCCCTAGGCTGAGGCTAGGGCACCCCTAGGCTTGGGCTAGGGCACCCGTAGGCTTCGGCTAAGGCTAGGGCTCCCCTAGCCTAAGGCTAGGACACCCCTAGGCTTAGGCTAGGGCACCCCTAGGCTTAGACTAGGGCACCACTAGGCTTAGGCTAGGGCAGCCCTAGGCTTAGGCTAAGGCACCCCTAGGCTTAGGCAAGGGCACCCTAGGCTTAGGTTAGGGCACCCCTAGGCTTAGGCTAGGGCACCCATATGCTTTGTCTTAGGCTAGGGCTCAGCTAGCCTAAGGCTAGGGCAAGCCTAGGCTTAGGATAGGACACCCCTAGGCTTAGGCTAGGGCACCCCTAGGCTTACGCTAGGGGACCCCTAGGCTTAGGCTAAGGCTAGGGCTCGTCTAGCCTAACGCTAGGGCATCCCTAAGCTTGGGCTATGGCACCCTTAGTCTTAGCCTAGGGCACCCCTAAGCTTAGGCTAAGGCACCCCTAGGCTTAGGCTAAGGCTAGGGGACCCCTTTGCTTAGGCTAAGGCACCCCTAGGCTTAGGCAAGGGCACCCTAGGCTTAGGTTAGGTCACCCTTAGACTTAGGCTAGGACACCCCTAGGCTTAGGCTAAGGCTAGGTCACCCCTAGGCTTAGGCTAGGACACCACTAGGCTTAGGCTAGGGCACCCCTAGGCTTAGGTTAGGGCACTCCTAGGTTTAGGCTAGGGCACCCCTAGGCTGAGGCTAGGGCACCCCTAGGCTGAGGTTAGGGCACCCATAGGCTTAGGCTAAGGCTAGTGTTACCCTAGTCTAAGGGTAGGGCACCCCTAGGCGTAGGCTAGTGAACCCCTAGGTTTAGGCTAAGGCTAGGGCTCCCCTAGCCTAAAGCTAGGGCACCCCTAGGCTTAGGCTAGGGCACCCCTAGGCTTAAGCTAGGGCACCCGTAGGCTTAGGCTAAGGCTAGGGCTCCCCTATCCTAAGGCTAGGGCACCCCTGGGCTTTGGCTAGGGCACTCCTAGGCTTAGGCTAGGGCACCCCTAGGATTAGGCTAAGGCTAGAACTCCCCTAGCCTAACCCTAGTGCACCCCTAGGCTTAGGCTAGGGCACCCCTAGGCTTACACTAGGGCACCCCTAAGCTTAGGCAAGGGCACCCCTAGTCTTAGGCTAGGGCACCCCTAGGCTTAGGCTAAGGCTAGGGCTCCACTAGACTAAGGTTAGGGCACCCCTAGCCTTAGGCTTGGGCACAACTAGGCTTAGGCTAGGGCACCCCTAAGCTTAGGCTAGGGCACCCCTAGGCTTAGGCTAGGGCACCCCTAGGCTTAGGCTAGGGCACCCCTAGGCTTTGGCTAAGGCTAAGGCTCCACTAGACTAAGGTTAGGGCACCCCTAGCCTTAGGCTTGGGCACTACTAGGCTTAGGCTAGGGCACCCCTAGGCTTAGGCTAAGGCACCCCTAGGCTTGGGCTAGGGCACCCCTAGGCTTAGGCTAACGCTAGGGCTCCCCTAGCCTAAGGCTAGGGCACCCCTAGGCTTAGGCTAGAGCACCCCTAGGCTTAGGCTAGGGCACCACTAGGCTTAGGCTAGGGCACCCCTAGACTTAGGCTAAGGCTAGAGCTCCCCCAGCCTAACCCTAGGGCACCCCTAGGCTTAGGCTAGGGCACCCCTAGTCTTAGGCTAGGGCACCCCTAGGCTTAGGCTAGGGCACCCCTAGTCTTAGGCTAGGGCACCCCTAGGTTTTGGGTAAGGCTAGGGCTCCCCTAGCCTAAGGCTAGGGCACACCTAGGCTTACGCTAGGGCACCCCTAGGCATAGGCTAGGGCACCCCTAGCCTTAGGCTAGGGCAACCCTAAGCTTAGGCTAAGGCTAGGGCTCAGCTAGCCTAAGGCTAGGGCACCCTTAGGCTTAGGCTATGGCTCCCCTAGGCTTAGGGTAGGACACCCCTAGGCTTAGTCTAGGGCACACCTTGGCTTAGGCTAGGGCACCCCTAGGCTGAGGCTAGGGCACCCCAAGGATGAGGCTAGGGCACCCATAGGTTTAGGCTAAGGCTAGGGCTTCCCTAGTCTAAGGCTAGGGCACCCCTAGGCTTAGGCTAGGGCACCCCTAGGCTAAAGCTAGGGCACCCATAGGCTTAGGCTAAGGCTAGGGCTCCCCTATCCTAAGGCTAGGGCACCCCTAGGCTTTGGCTAGGGCACTCCTAGGCTTAGGCTAGGGAACCCCTAGGATTAGGCTAAGGCTAGGTCTCCCCTAGCCTAACCCTAGGACACCCCTAGGCTTAGGCTAGGGGACCCCTAGGCTGAGGCTACGGCACCCCTAATCTTAGGCTAGGGCACCCCTAGGCTTAGGCTAAGGCTTGGGCTCCCCTAGCCTAAGGCTAGGGCACCACTAGGCTTAGGCTAGGGCACCCTTAGGCTTAGGCTAGGGCACCCCTAAGCTTAGGCTATGGCACGCTTAGGCTTAGGCTAGGGCACCCTTAGGGTTAGGTTAGGGCACCCCTAGGCTTAGGATAGGGCACATCTAGGCTTAGGCTAGGGCAGCCATAGGCTTAGGCTAAGGCTAGGACTCCTCTAGCCTAAGGCCTGGGCACCCCTACGCTTAGGCTAGGGCACCCCTAGCCTTAGGCTAGGGCACCCCTAGGCTTAGGCTAGGGCACCCTTAGGCTTAGGATAGGACACCCCTAGGCTTAGGCTAGGACACCCCTCGGTTTAGGCTAAGGCTAGGGCTCCCCTAGCCTAAGCCTAGGGCACCCCTAGGCTTAGGCTAAGCACCCCTAGGCTTAGGCTAGGGCATGCCTAGGCTTAGGCTAGGGCACCCCTAGGCTTACGCTAGGGGAACCCTAGGCTTAGGCTAAGGCTAGGGCTCGTCTAGCCTAACGCTAGGGCATCCCTAGGCTTGGGCTATGGCACCCTTAGTCTTAGGCTAGGGCACCCCTCAGCTTAGGCTAGGGCACCCCTAGGCTTAGGCTAAGGCTAGGGGACCCCTCTGCTTAGGCTAAGGCACCCCTAGGCTTAGGCAAGGGCACCCTAGACTTAGGTTAGGGCACCCTTAGACTTAGGCTAGGGCACCCCTAGGCTTAGGCTAAGGCTAGGTCACCCCTAGGCTTAGGCTAGGACACCACTAGGCTTAGGCTAGGGCACCCCTAGGCTTAGGTTAGGGCACTCCTAGGTTTAGGCTAGGGCACCCCTAGGCTGAGGCTAGGGCACCCCTAGGCTGAGGCTAGGGCACCCATAGGCTTAAGCTAAGGCTAGTGTTACCCTAGTCTAAGGCTAGGGCACCCCTAGGCTTAGGCTAGTGAACCCCTAGGTTTAGGCTAAGGCTAGGGCTCCCCTAGCCTAAAGCTAGGGAACCCCTAGGCTTAGGCTAGGGCACCCCTAGGCTTAAGCTAGGGCACCCGTAGGCTTAGGCTAAGGCTAGGGCTCCCCTATCCTAAGGCTAGGGCACCCCTGGGCTTTGGCTAGGGTACTCCTTGGCTTAGGCTGGGGCACCCCTAGGATTAGGCTAAGGCTAGGGCTCCCCCAGCCTAACCCTAGTGCACCCCTAGGCTTAGGCTAGGTCACCCCTAGGCTTAGGCTAGGACAGCCATAGGCTTAAGCTAAGGCTAGGGCTCCTCTAGCCTAAGGCCTGGGCACCCCTAGGCTTAGGCTAGGGCACCACTAGGCTTAGGCTAGGGCACCCTTAGGCTTAGGCTAAGGCTAGGGCTCCCCAAGCCTAACCCTACGGCACCCCAAGTCTTAGGCTAGGGCACAGCTAGGCTTACGCTAGGGCACCCCTAAGCTTAGGCTAGGGCACCCCTAGTCTTAGGCTAGGGCACCCCTAGGCTTAGGCTAAGGCTAGGGCTCCCCTAGCCTTAGGCTAGGGCACCCCTAGGCTTAGGCTAGGACACCCCTGGGCTTAGGCTAGGGCACCCATAGGCTTTGGTTTGGGCACCCCTAGGCTTAGGCTAGGGCACCCCTAGTCTTATGCTAGGGCTCCCCTAGGCTTAGGGTAAGGCACCCCTAGGCTTGGGCTAGGGCACTCCTCGGCTTAGGCTAAGGCTAGGGCACCCCTAGGCTTAGGCTAGGGCACCCCTAGGCTTAGGCTAAGGCTAGGGCTCCTCTAGCCTAAGGCCTGGGCACCCCTAGGCTTAGGCTAGGGCACCACTAGGCTTAGGCTAGGGCACCCCTAGGCTTAGGCTAGGGCACACCTAGACTTAGGCTAGGGCACCTCTAGGCTTAGGCTAGGGCACCCCTAGGTTTTGCCTAAGGCTAGGGGACCCTTAGGCTTAGGCTAAGGCACCCCTAGGCTTAGGCAAGGGCACCCTAGGCTTAGGTTAGGGCACCCTTAGGCTTAGACTAGGGCACCCCTAGGCTTAGGCTATGGCTAGGTCATCCCTAGGCTTAGGCAAAGGCACCACTAGGTTTAGGCTAGGGCACCCCTAGCCTTAGGCTAGGTCACCCCTCGGCTTAGGCAAAGGCACCACTATGTTTAAGCTAGGGCACCCCTAGTCTTAGGCTAGGGCACCACTAGGCTTAGGCTAAGGTTAGGGCTCCCCTAGCCTAAGGCTAGGGCACCACTAGGCTTAGGCTAGAGCATCCTTAGGCTTAGGCTAGAGCACCCCTAAGCTTAGGCTAGGGCTCCTCTAGCCTAAGGCTGGGCACCCCTAGGCTTAGGCTAGGGCATCCGTAGGCTTAGGCTAAGGCTAGGTCTCCCCTAGCCTAAGGCTAGGACACCCCTAGGCTTAGTCTAGGACACTCCTAGTCTTAGGCTACGGCACCCCTAGGCTTAGGCTAGGGTACCCCTAGGCTTAGGCTAGGGCACCCCTAGGCTTAGGCTAGGGCACCCCTAGGCTTAGGCTAGGGCACCATTAGGCTTAGGCTAGGGCACCATTAGGCTTAGGCTAAGGCAAGGGCTCAGCTAGCCTAAGGCTAGGGCACCCCTAGGCTTAGGGTAGGGCACCCCTAGGCTTAGGCTAGGGCACCCATAGGCTTAGGCTAGGGCACGCCTAGGCTTAGGATAAGGCTAGGGCTCCCCTAGCCTAAGCCTAGGACACCCCTAGGCTTTGGCTAGGGCACCCCTAAGCTTAGGCTTGGGCACCCCTAGTCTTAGGCTGGGGCACCCCTAGGCTTAGGCTAAGGCTAGGGCCCCCTAGCCTAAGGCTACGGCACCCCTAGGCTTAGGCTAGGGCACACCTTAGCTTAGGCTAGGGCACCCCTAGGCTTAGGCTAGGGCACCCCAAGGCTTAGGCTAGTGCACCCCTAGGCTTAGGGTAGGGCACCCCTAGGCTTAGGCTAGGGCACATCTAGGCTTAGGCTAGGGCACCCCTAGGCTTAGGCTAAGGCTAGGGCTCCACAAGACTAAGGCTAGGGCAGACTAGGCTTAGGCTAGGGCACCCCTAGGCTTGGGCTAAGGCACCCCTAGGCTTAGGCTAAGGTTAGGGCTCCCCTAGCCTAAGGCTAGGGCACAACTAGGCTTAGGCAAGGGCACCCCTAGGCTTAGGCTAAGGCTAGAGTTCCCCTATCCTAACCCTAGGGCACCCCTAGGCTTAGGCTAGGGCACCCCTAGGCTTAGGCTAAGGTTAGGGCTCCGCTAGCCTAAGGCTAGGGCACCTCTAGGCTTAGGCTAGGGCACACCTAGGCTTAGGCTTAGGCTAGGCCTCAGCTAGCCTAAGGCTAGGGCAAGACTAGGCTTAGGCTAGGGCAAGCCTAGGCTTAGGCTAGGGAAGCCTAGGCTTAGGCTAGGGCAATCCTAGGCTTAGGCTAGGGCACCCCTAGTCTTAGGCTAGGGCACCCCTAGGCTTAGGCTAAGGCTAGGGCTCCCCTAGCCTAAGGCTAGGGCACCCCTAGGCTTAGGCTAGGACACCCCTGGGCTTAGGCTAGGGCACCCATAGGCTTTGGTTAGGGCACCCCTAGGCTTAGGCTAGGGCACCCCTAGGCTTACGCTAGGGCTCCCCTAGACTTAGGGTAAGGCACCCCTAGGCTTGGGCTAGGGCACGCCTAGGCTTAGGCTAAGGCTAGGGCTCCTCTAGCCTAAGGCCTGGGCACCCCTAGGCTTAGGCTAGGGCACCCATAGGCTTAGGCTAGGGCACCCCTAGACTTAGGCTAGGGCACCTCTAGGCTTAGGCTAGGGGTCCCCTAGGCTTAGCCTAAGGCTAGGGGACCCATAGGCTTAGGCTAAGGCACCCCTAGGCTTAGGCAAGGGCACCCTAGGCTTAGGTTAGGGCACCCTTAGGCTTAGGCTAGGGCACCCCTAGGCTTAGGCTATGGCTAGGTCACCCCTAGGCTTAGGCAAAGGCACCACTAGGTTTAGGCTAGGGCACCCCTAGCCTTAGGCTAGGTCACCCCTCGGCTTAGGCAAACGCACCACTCTGTTTAGGCTAGGGCACCCCTAGTCTTAGGCTAGGGCACCACTAGGCTTAGACTAAGGTTAGGGCTCCCCTAGCCTAAGGCTAGGGCAACACTAGGCTTAGGCTAGAGCATCCTTAGGCTTAGGCTAGAGCACCCCTAAGCTTAGGCTAGGGCTCCTCTAGCCTAAGGCTGGGCATCCCTAGGCTTAGGCTAGGGCACCCGTAGGCTTAGGCTAAGGCTAGGTCTCCCCTAGCCTAAGGCTAGGACACCCCTAGGCTTAGTCTAGGACACTCCTAGGCTTAGGCTACGGCACCCCTAGCCTTAGGCTAGGGCACCCCTAGGCTTAGGCTAGGGCACCCATAGGCTTAGGCTAGGGCACCCCTAGGCTTAGGCTAGGGCACCCCTAGGCTTAGGCTAAGGCTAGGGGTCCCCTACCCTAAGGCTAGCGCACCCCTAGGCTTAGGCTAGGACACCCCTAGGCTTAGGCTAGGGCACCCATAGGCTTAGGCTAAGGCAAGGGCTCAGCTAGCCTAAGGCTAGGGCACCCCTAGGCTTAGGGTAGGGCACCCCTAGGCTTAGGCTAGGGCACCCATAGGCTTAGGCTAGGGCACGCCTAGGCTTAGGATAAGGCTAGGGCTCCCCTAGCCTAAGCCTAGGACACCCCTAGGCTTAGGCTAGGGCACCCCTAAGCTTAGGCTTGGGCACCCCTAGTGTTAGGCTGGGGCACCCCTAGGCTTAGGCTAAGGCTAGGGCCCCCTAGCCTAAGGCTACGGCACCCGTAGGCTTAGGCTAGGGCACACCTTAACTTAGGCTAGGGCACCCCTAGGCTTAGGCTAGGGCACCCCAAGGCTTAGGCTAGTGCACCCCTAGGCTTAGGGTAGGGCACCCCTAGGCTTAGGCTAGGGCACATCTAGGCTTAGGCTAGGGCACCCCTATGCTTAGGCTAAGGCTAGGGCTCCACAAGACTAAGGCTAGGGCACGACTAGGCTTAGGCTAGGGCACCCCTAGGCTTGGGCTAAGGCACCCCTAGGCTTAGGCTAAGGTTAGGGCTCCCCTAGCCTAAGGCTAGGGCACCACTAGGCTTAGGCTAGGGCACCCCTAGGCTTAGGCTAAGGCTAGAGTTCCCCTGTCCTAACCCAAGGGCACCCCTAGGCTTAGGCTAGGCACCCCTAGGCTTAGGCTAAGGCTAGGGCTCCGCTAGCCTAAGGCTAGGGCACCCCTAGGCTTAGGGTAGGGCACCCCTAGGCTTAGGCTAGGGCACCCATAGGCTTAGGCTAGGGCACGCCTAGGCTTAGGATAAGGCTAGGGCTCCCCTAGCCTAAGCCTAGGACACCCCTAGGCTTAGGCTAGGGCACCCCTAAGCTTAGGCTTGGGCACCCCTAGTCTTAGGCTGGGGCACCCCTAGGCTTAGGCTAAGGCTAGGGCCCCCTAGCCTAAGGCTACGGCACCCGTAGGCTTAGGCTAGGGCACACCTTAACTTAGGCTAGGGCACCCCTAGGCTTAGGTTAGGGCACCCCAAGGCTTAGGCTAGTGCACCCCTAGGCTTAGGGTAGGGCACCCCTAGGCTTAGGCTAGGGCACATCTAGGCTTAGGCTAGGGCACCCCTATGCTTAGGCTAAGGCTAGGGCTCCACAAGACTAAGGCTAGGGCACGACTAGGCTTAGGCTAGGGCACCCCTAGGCTTGGGCTAAGGCACCCCTAGGCTTAGGCTAAGGTTAGGGCTCCCCTAGCCTAAGGCTAGGGCACCACTAGGCTTAGGCTAGGGCACCCCTAGGCTTAGGCTAAGGCTAGAGTTCCCCTGTCCTAACCCTAGGGCACCCCTAGGCTTAGGCTAAGGCTAGGGCTCCGCTAGCCTAAGGCTAGGGCACCTCTAGGCTTAGGCTAGGGCACACCTAGGCTTAGGCTTAGGCTAGGGCTCAGCTAGCCTAAGGCTAGGGCAAGACTAGGCTTAGGCTAGGGCAAGCGTACGCTTAGGCTAGGGAAGCCTAGGCTTAGGCTAGGGCAATCCTAGGCTTAGGCTAGGGCACCCCTAGGCTTGGGGTAGGGCACCCCTAGGCTTAGGGTAGGGCACCCCTAGGCTTACGCTAAGGCACCCCTAGGCTTAAGCTAGGGCACCCCTAGGCTTAGGTTAGGGCACCCTTGGGCTTAGGCCAGGGCCCACCTAGGCTTAGGATAAGGCTACGTCACCCCTAGGCTTAGGCAAAGGTATCACTAGGTTTAGGCTAGGGCACCCCTAGGCTTAGGCTAGGTCACCCCTAGGCTTTGGCAAAGGTATCACTAGGTTCAAGCTAGGGCACCCCTAGTATTAGGCTAGGGCACCCCTAGGCTTAGGCTAAGGCTAGGGCTCCCCTAGCCTAAGGATAGGGAACCATTAGGCTAAGGCTATTGCACCCTTAGGCTTAGGCTAGGGCACCCCTAAGCTTAGGCTAGGGCACCCCTAGGCTTAGGCTAGGGCACCCCTAGGCTTAGGCTATGGCACCCCTAGGGTTAGGCTAGGGCACGCTAGGCTTATACTAGGGCAGCCATAGGTTTAGGCTAAGGCTAGGGCTCCTCTAGCATAAGGCCTGGGCACCCCTAGGCTTAGGCTAGGACACCCCTAGGCTTAGGTTAGGGCACCCCTCGGCTTAGGCTAGGGCACCCCTAGGCTTAGGTTAGGGCACCTCTAGGCTTAGGCTAGGGCACTCCTAGGCTTAGGCTAAGGCTAGGGCTCCCCTAGCGTAACCCTAGGGCACCCCTAGGCTTAGGCTAGGGCACCCCTAGGCTTGCGCTAGGGCACCCCTAATCTTAGGCTAGGGCACCCCTAGTCTTTGGCTAGGGCACCCCTAGGCTTTGGCTAAGGCTAGGGCTCCCCTAGCCTAAGGCTAGGGCACCCCTAGGCTTAGGCTAGGGCACCCCTAGGCTTAGGATAGGGCACCCCTAGGCTTAGGATAGGGCACCCCTAGGCTTAGGCTAGGGCACCCCTAGGCTTTGGCTAAGGCTGAGGCTCCACTAGACTAAGTCTAGGGCTCCCCTAGCCTAAGGCTAGGACACCCCTAGGCTTACGCTAGGGCACCCCTAGGCTTACGCTAGGGCACCCCTAGGCTTACGCTAGGGCACCCCTAGCCTTAGGCAAGGGCACCCCTAGGCTTAGGCTAAGGCTAGGGCTCCCCTATCCTAAGGCTAGGGCACCCCTAGGCTTAGGCTAGGGCACCCCTAGGATTAGGCTAAGGCTAGGGCTCCCCTAGCCTAACACTAGGACACCCCTAAGCTTAGGCTAGGGCAAACCTAGTCTTAGGCTAGGGCAACCCTAGGCTTAGGCTAAGGATAGTGCTCCCCTAGCCTAAGGCTAGGATACCCCTAGGGTTAGGCTAGGGCACCCCTAGGCTTAGGTTAGGGCACCCCTAGGCTTAGCCTAGGGCATCCATAGGATTAGGCTAAGGCTAGGGCTCCTCTAGCCTAAGTCCTGGGCACCCCTAGGCTTAGGCTAGAGCACCTCTAGGCTTAGGCTAGGGAACCCCTAGGCTTAGGCTAGGGCACCCCTAGGCTTAGGCTAGGGCACCCCTAGGCTTAGGCTAAGGCTAGGGGACCCCTTGGCTTAGGCTAAGGCACCCCTAGGCTTAGGCAAGGGCACCCCTAGCCTTAGGCAAGGGCACCACTAGGCTTAGGCTAAGGCTAGGGCTCCCCTATCCTAAGGCTAGGGCACCCCTAGGCTTAGGCTAGGGCACCCCTAGGATTAGGCTAAGGCTAGGGCTCCCCTAGCCTAACACTAGGACACCCCTAAGCTTAGGCTAGGGCAAACCTAGTCTTAGGCTAGGGCAACCCTAGGCTTAGGCTAAGGCTAGTGCTCCCCTAGCCTAAGGCTAGGATACCCCTAGGGTTAGGCTAGGGCACCCCTAGGCTTAGGTTAGGGCACCCCTAGGCTTAGCCTAGGGCATCCATAGGATTAGGCTAAGGCTAGGGCTCCTCTAGCCTAAGTCCTGGGCACCCCTAGGCTTAGGCTAGAGCACCTCTAGGCTTAGGCTAGGGAACCCCTAGGCTTAGGCTAGGGCACCCCTAGGCTTAGGCTAGGGCACCCCTAGGCTTAGGCTAAGGCTAGGGGACCCCTTGGCTTAGGCTAAGGCACCCCTAGGCTTAGGCAAGGGCACCCTAGGCTTAGGTTAGGGCACCCTTAGGCTTAGGCTAGGGCACCCCTAGGCTTAGGCTAAGGCTAGGTCACCCCTAGGCTTAGGCTAAGACACCACTAGGCTTAGGCTAGGGCACCCCTAGGCTTAGGCTAAGGCTAGGTCACCCCTAGGCTTAGGCTAAGACACCACTAGGCTTAGGCTAGGGCACCCATAGGCTTAGGCTAAGGCTAGGGTTACCCTAGCCTAAGGCTAAGGCACCCCTAGGCTTAGGCTAGTGAACCCCTAAGTTTAGGCTAAGGCTAGGGCTCCCCTAGCCTAAGGCTAGGGCACCCCTAGGCTTAGGCTAGGGCACCCCTAGGCTTAAGGTAGGGCACCCGTAGGCTTAGGCTAAGGCTAGGGCTCCCCTATCCTAAGGCTAGGGCACCCCTAGGCTTAGGCTAGGGCACCCCTAGGCTTAGGTTAGGGCACTCCTAGGCTTAGGCTAGGGCACCCCTGTGATTAGGCTAAGGCTAGGGCTCCCCTAGCCTAACCCTAGTGCACCCCTATGCTTAGGCTAGGGGACCCCTAAGCTTAGGCTAGGGCACCTCTAAGCTTAGGCTAGGGCACCCCTAGCCTTAGGCTAGGGCACCCCTAGGCTTAGGCTAGGGCACCCCTAGGCTTAGGCTAGGGCACGCCTAGGCTTAGGCTAAGGCTAGGGCTCCTCAAGCCTAAGGCCTGGGCACCCCTAGGCTTAGGCTAGGGCACCCCTTGGCTTAGGCTAGGGCACCCCTAGGCTTAGGCTAGGGCACCCCTAGGCTTAGGCTAGGGCACCCCTAGGCTTAGGCTAAGGCTAGGTCACCACTAGGATTAGGCAAAGGCACCACTAGGTTTAGGCTAGGGCACCCCTAGTCTTAGGCTAGGGCACCACTAGGCTTAGGCTAAGGTTAGGGCTCCCCTAGCCTAAGGCTAGGGCACCACTAGGCTTAGGCTAGAACACCCTTAGGCTTAGGCTAGGGCACCCCTAAACTTAGGCTAGGGCACCCCTAGGCTTAGGCTTGGGCACTCCTAGGCTTAGGCTAGGGCACCCCTAGGCTTAGGCTAGGGCACCCCTAGGCTTAGGCTAGGGCAGCCATAGGTTTAGGCTAAGGCTAGGGCTCCTCTAGCCTAAGGCTGGGCACCCCTAGGCATAGGCTAGGGCACCCGTAGGCTTAGGCTAAGGCTAGGGCTCCCCTAGCCTAAGGCTAGGACACCCCTAGGCTTAGGCTAGGGTACCCCTAGGCTTAGGCTAGGGCACCCCTAGGCTTAGGCTAGGGCACCCCTAGGCTTAGGGTAGGGCACCCCTAGGATTAGGCTAAGGCTATGGCTCCCCTAACCTAACCCTAGGGCACCCCTAGTATTAGGCTAGGGCACCCCTAGGCTTAGGCTAAGGCTAGGGCTCCCCTAGCCTAAGGCTAGGGCACCCCTAGGCTTAGTCTAGGGCACCCCTAGGCTTAAGCTAGGGCACCCCTAGGCTTAGGCTAAAGGTAGGGCTCAGCCAGCCTAAGGCTAGGGCACCCCTAGGCTTAGGTTAGGGCAACCCTAGGCTTAGGGTAGGGCACCCCTAGGCTTATTCTAGGGCACCCCTAGGCTTTGGCTAAGGCTAAGGCTCCAATAGACTAAGGCTAGGGCACCCCTAGCCATAGGCTAGGGCACTCCTAGGCTTAGGCTAGGGCACCCCTAGGCTTAGGCTAAGGCACCCCTAGGCTTGGGCTAGGACACCCCTAGGCTTAGGCTAAGGCTAGGGCTCCCCTAGCCTAAGGCTAGGGCACCCCTAGGCTTAAGCTAGGGCACCCATAAGCTTAGGCTAGGGCACGCCTAAGCTTAGGCTAGGGCACCTATAGTCTTAGGCTAGGGCACCCCTAGGCTTAGGCTGAGGCTAGGGCTCCCCTAGCCTAAGGCTAGGGCACCCCTAGGCTTACGCTATGGCATCCCAAGGCTTTGGCTAGGGCACCCCTAGCCTTAGGCTAGGGCACCCCTTGCCTTAGGCTAGGGCACCCCTAGCCTTATGCTAGGGCAACCCTATGCTTATCTAATGCTAGGGCTCAGCTAGCCTAAGGCTAGGGCACACCTAGACTTAGGCTAGGGCACCCATAGGCTTAGGGTAGGGCACCCCTAGGCTTAGGGTAGGGCACCCCTAGGCTTAGTCTAAGGCTAGGGCTCCCCAAGCCTAAGGCTAGGGCACCCCGAGGCTTAAGCTAGGGCACCCGTAGGCTTAGGCTAAGGCTAGGGCTCCCCTATCCTAAGGCTAGGACACCCCTAGGCTTAGGCTAGGGGACCCTTCGGCTTAGGCTAGGGCACCCCTAAGCTTAGGCTAGGGCACCCCTAGTCTAGGGCTAGGGCACCCCTAGACATAGGCTAAGGCTAGGGCTCCCCTTGCCTATGGCTAGGGCACCACTAGGCTTAGTCTAGGGCACCCTTAGGCTTAGGCTTGGGAACCCCTAGCTTAGGCTAGCGCACCCCTAGGCTTAGGCTAGGGCACCCCTTGGCTTAGGCTAGGGCACGCTTAGGCTTAGGCTAGGGCACCCCTAGGGTTAGGTTAGGGCACCCCTAGGCTTAGGCTAAGGCACATCTAGGCTTAGGCTAGGGCACCCCTAGGATTAGGCTAAGGCTACGGCACCCCTAGACTTAGGCTAGGGCACCCCTAGGCTTAGGCTAGGACACCCCTAGGCTTAGGCTAGGACTCCCCTAGGCTTAGGCTAAGGGTAGAGCTCCCCTAGCCTAAGGCTAGGGCACGCCTAGGCTTAGGCTAAGCACCCCTAGGCTTAGGCTAGGGCACCCATATGCTTTGGCTTAGGCTAGGGCTCAGCTAGCCTAAGGCTAGGGCAAGCCTAGGCTTAGGCTAGGGCACCCCTAAGCTTAGGGTAGGGCACCCCTAGGCTTAGGGTAGGGCACCCCTAGGCTTAGGCTAGAGCACGCCTAGGCTTAGGCTAGGGCACCCCTAGGCTTAGGCTAAGCACCCCTAGGCTTAAGCTAGGGCACCCATATGCTTTGGCTTAGGCTAGGGCTCAGCTAGCCTAAGGCTAGGGCAAGCCTAGGCTTAGGCTAGGGCACCCCTAGGCTTAGGCTAGGGCATGCTTAGGCTTAGGCTAGGACACCCCTAGGCTTAGGCTACGGCACCCCAAGGCTTAGGTAGGGCACGCTTAGGCTTAGGATAGGACACCCCTAGGGTTAGGTTAGGGCACCCCTAGGCTTACGCTAGAGCACATGTAGGCTTAGGCTAGGGCAGCCATAGGCTTAGGCTAAGGCTAGGGCTCCTCTAGGCTAAGGCCTGGGCACTCCTAGGCTTAGGCTAGGGCACCCCTAGCCTTAGGCTAGGGCACCCCTAGGCTTAGGCTAGGGCACCCCTAGGCTTAGGCTAGGACACCCATAGGCTTAGGCTAGGACACCCCTAGGCTTAGGCTAAGGCTAGGGCACCCCTAGCCTTAGGCTAGGGCACCCCTAGGCTTAGGGTACGGCACCCCTAGGCTTAGGCTAGGGCACCCCTAGGCTTAGGCTAGGGCACCCCTAGGCTTAGTCTAAGGCTAGGGGACCCCTTGGCTTAGGCTAAAGTAACCCCTAGGCTTAGGCAAGGACACCCTAGGCTTAGGTTAGGGCACCCTTAGGCTTAGGCTAGGGCACCCCTAGGCTTAGGCTAAGGCTAGGTCACCCCTAGGCTTAGGCTAAGGCACCACTAGGCTTAGGCTAGGGCACCCCTAGGCTTAGGCTAGGGCACTCCTAGGCTTCGGCTAGGACACCCAAAGGCTGAGGCTAGGGCACCCATAGGCTGAGGCTAGGGCACCCATAGGCTTAGGCTAAGGCTAGGGCTCCCCTAGCCTAAGGCTAGGGAACCCCTAGGCTTAGGCTAGGGCACCCCTTGACTTAAGCTAGGGCACCCGTAGGCTTAGGCTAAGGCTTGGGCTCCCTTATCCTAAGGCTAGGGCACCCCTAGCCTTTGGCTAGGGATCTCCTAGGCTTAGGTTAGGGCACCCCTAGGATTAAACTAAGGCTAGGGCTAGCCTAGCCTAACCCTAGTGCACCCCTAGGCTTAGGCTAGGTGACCCCTAAGCTTAGGCTAGGGCACCCCTAGTCTTAGGCTAGGGCTCCCCTAGGCTTAGGCTAAGGCTAGGGCTCCCCTAGCCTAAGGCTAGGGCACCACTAGGCTTAGGCTAGGGCACCCTTAGGCTTAGGCTAGGGCACCCCTAAGCTTAGGCTAGGGCACCCTTAGGCTAAGGCTAGGGCTCCTCTAGCCTAAGGCCTGGGCACCCCTAGGCTTAGGCTAGGGCACCCCTAGGCTTAAGCTAGGGCACCCCTAGGCTTAGGCTAAGGGTAGGGCTCAGCTAGCCTAAGGCTAGGGCACCCCTAGGCTTAGGCTAGGGCACCCCTAGGCTTAGGGTAGGGCACCCCTAGGCTTAGGCTAGGGCACCCCTAGGCTTTGACTAAGGCTAAGGCTCCACTAGACTAAGGCTAGGGCACCCCTAGCCATAGGCTAGGGCACTCCTAGGCTTAGGCTAGGGCACCCCTAGGCTTAGGCTAAGGCACCCCTAGGCTTGGGCTAGGGCACCCCTAGGCTTAGGCTAAGGCTAGGGCTCCCCTAGCCTAAGGCTAGGGCACCCCTAGGCTTATGCTAGAGCACCCCTAGGCTTAGGCTAGGGCACCCCTAGACTTAGGCTAAGGCTAGGGCTCCCCTAGCCTAAGGCTAGGGCACCCGTAGGCTTAGGCTAGGGCACCATAAGCTTAGGCTAGGGCACGCCTAAGCTTAGGCTAGTGCACCTCCAGTCTTAGGGTAGGGCACCCCTAGGCTTAGGCTAAGGCTAGGGCTCCCCTAGCCTTAGGCTAGGGCACCCCTAGGCTTATCTAAGGCTAGGGCTCAGCTAGCCTAAGGCTAGGGCACACCTAGGCTTAGGATAGGGCACCCATAGGCTTAGGGTAGCGCACCCCTAGGCTTAGGGTAGGGCACCCCTAGGCTTAGGCTAGGGCATGCCTAGGCTTAGGCTAGGGCACCCATAGGCTTAGGCTAAGGCTACGGCTCCCCTAGCCTAAGGCTAGGGCACCCCTAAGCTTAGGCTAGGGCACCCCTAGGCTTAAACTAGGGCACCCGTAGGCTTAGGCTAAGGCTAGGGCTCCCCTATCCTAAGGCTAGGACACCCCTAGGCTTAGGCTAGGGGATCCCTAGGTTTAGGCTAGGTCACCCCTAAGCTTAGGCTAGTGCACCCCTAGTCTTAGGCTAGGGCACCCCTAGGCTAGGGCTAAGGCTAGGGCTCCGCTAGCCTATGGCTAGGGCACCACTAGGCTTAGGCTAGGGCACACTTAGGCTTAGGCTTGGGCACCCCTAAGCTTAGGCTAGGGGACCCCTTGGCTTAGGCTAGGGCACGCTTAGGCTTAGGCTAGGGCACCCCTAGGGTTAAGTTAGGGCACCCCTAGGCTTAGGCTAGGGCATATCTAGGCTTAGGCTAGGGCACCCCTAGGATTAGGCTAAGGCTACGGCACCCCTAGGCTTAGGCTTGGGCACCCCTAGGCTTAGGCTAGGACACCCCTAGGCTTATGCTAGGACACCCCTAGGCTTAGGCTAAGGCTAGGGCTCCCCTAGCCTAAGGCTAGGGCACCCCGAGGCTTAGGCTAGGGCACCCAATTTCTTTGGCTAAGGCTAGGGCTCAGCTAGCCTAAGGCTAGGGCAAGCCTATGCTTAGGCAAGGGCACCCCTAGGCTTAGGGTAGGGCACCCCTAGGCTTAGGGTAGGGCACCCCTAGGCTTAGGCTAGGGCACGCCTAGGCTTAGGCTAGGGCACCCCTAGGCTTAGGCTAAGCACCCCTAGGCTTAGGCTAGGGCACCCATATGCTTTGGCTTAGGCTAGGGCTCAGCTAGCCTAAGGCTAGGGCAAGCCTAGGCTTAGGCTAGAGCACCCCTAGGCTTAGGCTAGGGCACGCTTAGGCTTAGGCTAGGACACCCCTAGGCTTAGGCTAGGGCACCCCTAGGCTTAGGCTAGGGCACGCTTAGGCTTAGGCTAGGACACCCCTAGGGTTAGGTTAGGGCACCCCTAGACTTACGCTAGGGCACATCTAGGCTTAGGCTAGGGCAGCCATAGGCTTAGGCTAAGGCTAGGGCTCCTCTAGGCTAAGGCCTGGGCACTCCTAGGCTTAGGCTAGGGCACCCCTAGCCTTAGGCTAGGGCACCCCTAGGCTTAGGCTAGGGCACCCCTAGGCTTAGGCTAGGACACCCCTAGGCTTAGGCTAGGACACCCCTAGGCTTAGGCTAAGGCTAGGGCACCCCTAGCCTTAGGCTAGGGCACCCCTAGGCTTAGGCTAGGGCACCCCTAGGCTTAGGGTACGGCACCCCTAGGCTTAGGCTAGGGCACCCCTAGGCTTAGGCTAGGGCACCTCTAGGCTTAGGCTAAGGCTAGGGCACCCCTAAGCTTAGGCTAAGGCTAGGGCTCCCCTAGCCTAACTCTAGGGCACCCCTAGTCTTAGGCTAGGGCACCCCTAGGCTTAGGCTAAGGCTAGGGCTCCCCTAGCCTAAGGCTAGGGCACCCCTAGGCTTAGGCTAGGGCACCCCTAGGTTTAGGGTAGGGCACCCCTAGGCGTAGGCTAGGGCACCCCTAATCTTAGGCTAGGGCACCCCTAGGTTTAGGCTAAGGCTAGGGCTCCCCTAGCCTAAGGCTAGGGCACCCCTAAGCTTAGGCTAGTGCAACCCTAGGCTTAGGCTAGGTCACCCCTATGCTTAGGCTAGGGCACCCATAGGCTCAGGCTAGGGCACCCCTACACTTAGGCTAGGGAACCACTAGGCTTAGGCTAAGGCTAGGGCTCATATAGCCTAAGGCTAGGGCACTTCTAGGCTTAGGCTAGGGCAACCTTAGGCTTAGGCTAGGGCACCCCAAGGCTAAGGCTAGGGCACACCTAGGCTCAGGCTAGGCAACCCCTACACTTAGGCTAGGGAACCCCTAAGCTTAGGCTAAGGCTAGGGATCCCATAGCCTAAGGCTAAGGCACCCCTAGGCGTAGGCTAGGTGACTCCTAGGCTTAGGCTATTGCACCCCTAGGCTTAAGCTAGGGCACCCGTAGGCTTAGGCTAAGGCTAGGGCTCCTCTAGCCTAATGCTAGGGCACGCCTAAGCTTAGGTTAGGGCACCCCTAGGCTTAGGCTAGGGCACCCCTAGGCTTAGGCTAGGGCACCCGTAGGCTTAGGCTAGGGCAACCCTAGGCTTAGGAAGGGAAACCCTAGGCTTAGGTTAGGGCACCTCTATGCTTAGGCTAGGCACCCCCTAGACTTAGTCTAGGGCACCCCTAGGCTTAGGCTGGGGCACCCCTAGGCTTAGGCTAAGGCTAGGGCTCCCCTAGCCTAAGGCTAGGGTACCCCTAAGCTTAGGCTAGGACACCCCTAGACTTTGGCTAGGGCACCCCTAGGCTTACGCTAGGGGACCCCTAGGCTTAGGCTAAGGCTAGGGCTCCTCTAGCCTAACGCTAGGGCATCCCTAGGCTTGGGCGATGGCACCCTTAGTCTTAGGCTAGGGCACCCCTTAGCTTAGGCTAGGGCACCCCTAGGCTTAGGCTGGGGCACCCCTAGGCTTAGGCTAGGGCACGCTTAGGCTTAGGCTAGTACACCCCTAGGGTTAGGTTAGGGCACTCCTAGGCTTAGGCTATGGCAAATCTAGGCTTAGGCTAGGGCAGCCATAGGCTTAGGCTAAGGCTAGGGCTCCTCTAGGCTAAGGCCTGGGCACCACTAGGCTTAGGCTAGGGCACCCCTAGCCTTAGGCTAGGGCACCCCTAGGCTTAGGCTAGGGCACCCCTAGGCTTAGGCTAGGACACCCCTTAGCTTAGGCTTGGACACCCGTAGGCTTAGGCTAAGGCTAGGGCTCCCCTAGCCTAAGGCTAGGGCTCCCCTAGGCTTAGGCTAAGCACCCCTAGGCTTAGGCTAGGGCACCCATATGCTTTGGCTTAGGCTAGGGCACAGCTAGCCTAAGGCTAGGGCAAGTCTAGGCTTAGGCTAGGGCACCCCTAGGCTTAGGTTACGGGACCACTAGGCTTAGGCTAGGGCACCCCTAGGCTTAGGGTGGGGCACACCTAGGCTTAGGCTAAGGCTAGGGGACCCCTTGGCTTAGGCTAAAGTAACCCCTAGGCTTAGGAAAGGGCACCCTAGGCTTAGGTTAGGGCACCCTTAGGCTTAGGCTAGGGCACCCCTAGGCTTAGGCTAAGGCTAGATCACCCCTAGCCTTAGGCTAAGGCACCACTAGGCTTAAGCTAGGGCACCCCTAGGCTTAGGCTAGGGCACTCCTAGGCTTAGGCTAGGGCACCCCTAGGCTGAGGCTAGGGCACCCCTAGGCTGAGGCTAGGGCACCCATAGGCTTAGGCTAAGGCTAGGGTTACCCTAGCCTAAGGCTAGGGCACCCCTAGGCTTAGACTAATGAAACCCTTGGTTTAGGCTAAGGCTAGGGAACCCCTAGGCTTAGGCTAGGGCACCCAAAGGCTTAAGCTACGGCACCCCTAGGATTAGGCTAAGGCTAGGGCTCCCCTAGCCTAACCCTAGTGCACCACTAGGCTTAGGCTAGGGGACCCCTAAACTTAGGCTAGGGCACCCCTAAGCTTAGGCTAGGGCACCCCTAGTCTTAGGCTAGGGCACCCCTAGACTTAGGCTTAGGCTAGGGCTCCCCAAGCCTAAGGCTAGGGCACCACTAGGCTTAGGCTAGGGCACCCTTAGGCTTAGGCTAGGGCACCCCTAATCTTAGGCTAAGGCACCCCTAGGCTTAGGCTAGGGCACCCATAAGCTTAGGCTAGGGCACCCCGAGGAGTAGGATAAGGCTAGTGCTCCCCTAGCCTAAGGCTAGGGCACCCCTAGGGTTAGGCTAGGGCACCCCTAAGCTTAGGCTAGGGCACCCCTAGGCTTAGGCTAGGTCACCCCTAGGCTTAGGCTAGGGCAGCCATAGGCTTAGGCTAAGGCTAGGGCTCCTCGAGCCTAAGGCCTGGGCAACGCTAGGCTTAGGCTAGGGCACCCTTAGGCTTAGGCTAAGGCTAGGTCTCCCCTAGCCTTAGGCTAGGACACACCTAGGCTTAGGCTAGGGCACCCCTAGGCTTAGGCTAGGGCACCACTAGGCTTAGGCTAGGGCACCACTAGGCTTATGCTAGGGCACCCCTAGTCTTAGGCTAGGGCACCCCTAGGCTTAGGCTAAGGCTAGGGCACCCCTAGGCTTAGGCTAAGGCTAGGGCTCCCCTACCCTAACTCTAGGGCACCCCTAGGCTTAGGCTAGGGCACCCCTAGGCTTACGCTAGGGCACCCCTAAGCTTAGGCTAGGGCACCCCTAGTCTTAGGCTAGGACACCCCTAGGCTTAGGCTAAGGCTAGGGCTCCCCTAGCCTAAGGCTAGTGCACCCCTAGGCTTTGGCTAGGGCAACCCTAGGCTTAGGGTAGGGCACCCCTAGGCGTAGGCTAGGGCACCCCTATGCTAAGGCTAGGGCACCCCTAGGTTTAGTCTAAGGCTAGGGTTCCCTAGCCTAAGGCTAGGGCACCCCTAAGCTTAGGCTAGGGCACCCCTAGGCTTAGGCTAGGGCACCCCTAGGCTTAGGCTAGGGCACCCCTAGGCTTAGGCTAGGGCACAAGTAGGCTTAGACTGGGGCACCCCTAGGCTTAGGTAGGGAAAACCTAGGCTTAGGTTAGGGCACCTCTAGGCTTAGGCTAGGCAACCCTAGACTTAGGCTAGGGCACCCCTAGGCTTAGGCTGGGCAACCCTAGGCTTAGGCTAAGGCTAGGGCTCCCCTAGCCTAAGGCTAGGGTACCCCTAGACTTAGGCAAGGGCACCCCTAGGCTTCGGCTAGGAGACCCCTTGGCTTAGGTTAAGGCTAGGGCTCCTTCTGCCTAACGCTAGGGCATCCCTAGGCTTAGGCTAGGGCACCCCAAGGCTTAGGCTAGGGCACCCCTAGGCTTAGGCTAGGGCACCCCTAGGCTTAGGCTAGGGCACCCCTAGACTTAGGCTAAGGCTAGGTCTACCCTAGCCTAAGGCTAGGGCACCCCTAGGCTTAGGCTAGGGCACCCCTAGGCTTAGGCTAAGGCTAGGGCACCCCTAGGCTTAGGCTAAGGCTAGGGAGCCCCTACCCTAACTCTAGGGCACCCCTAGGCTTAGGCTAGGGCACCCCTATGCTTACGCTAGGGCACCCCTAAGCTTAGGCTAGGGCACCCTTAGTCTTAGGCTAGGGCACCCCTAGGCTTAGGCTAAGGCTAGGGCTCCCCTAGTCTAAGGCTAGTTCACCCCTAGGCTTAGGCTACGGCACCCCTAGGCTTAGGGTAGGGCACCCCTAGGCGTAGGCTAGGGCACCCCTATGTTTAGGCTTGGGCACCCCTAGGTTTAGTCTAAGGCTAGGGCTCCCCTAGCCTAAGGCTAGGGCACCCCTAGGCTTAGGCTAGGGCACCCCTAAGCTTAGGCTAGGGCACCCCTAGGCTTAGAGTAGGGCACCCGAAGGCTTAGGCTAGGGCACCCCTAGGCTTAGGTAGGGAAACCCTAGGCTTAGGTTAGGGCACCTCTAGGCTTAGGCTAGGCACCCCTAGACTTAGGCTAGGGCACCCCTAGGCTTAGGCTGGGCAACCCAAGGCTTAGGCTAAGGCTAGCGCTCCCCTAGCCTAAGGCTAGGGTACCCCTAGGCTTAGGCTATGGTACCCCTCGACTTAGGCAAGGGCACCCCTAGGCTTCGGCTAGGAGACCCCTTGGCTTAGGCTAAGGCTAGGGCTCCTTCTGCCTAACGCTAGGGCATCCCTAGGCTTAGGCTAGGGCACCTCTAGGCTTAGGCTAGGGCACCCCTAGGCTTAGGCTAGGGCACCCCTAGGCTTAGGCAAAGGCTAGGGTTCAGCTAGCCTAAGGCTAGGGCACCCCTAGGCTTAGGCTAGGGCAACCCTAGGCTTAGAATAAGGCTAGGGGACCCCTAGGCTTAGGCTAAGGAACCCCTAGGCTTAGACTAGGGCACCCCTAGGCTAAGGCTAGGGCACCCCTAGGCTCAGGCTAGGGCACCCCTACACTTAGGCTAGGGAACCCCTAGGCTTAGGCTAAGGCTAGGGATCCCATAGCCTAAGGCTAAGGCACCCCTATGCGTAGGCTATGGCACCCCTAGGCTTAGGCTAAGGCTAGGGCTCAGCTAGCCTAAGGCTAGGGCACCCCTAGGCTTATGCTAGGGCAACCCTAGGCTTAGACTAAGGCTAGGGGACCCATAGGCTTAGGCTAAGGCACCCCTAGGCTTAGGCTAGGGCAACCCTAGGCTAAGGCTAGGGCATACCTAGGCTCAGGCTAGGCAACCCCTACACTTAGGCTAGGGAACCCCTAGGATTAAGCTAGGGCACCCGTAGGCTTAGGCTAAGGCTAGGGCTCCTCTAGCCTAACGCTAGAGCACCCCTAAGCTTAGGCTAGGGCACCCCTAGCCTTAGGCTAGGGCACCCCTAGGCTTAGGCTAGGGCACCCGTAGGCTTAGGCTAGGGTAACCCTAGGTTTAGGAAGGGAAACCCTAGGCTTAGGTTAGGGCACCTCTATGCTTACTCTAGGCACCCCTAGACTTATGCTAGGGCACCCCTAGGCTTAGGCTGGGGCACCCCTAGGCTTAGGCTAAGGCTAGGGCTCCCCTAGCCTAAGGCTAGGGTACCCCTAGGCTTAGGCTAGGGCAGCCCTAGATTTAGGCTAGGGCACCCCTAGCTTAGGCTAGGGGACCCCTAGGCTTAGGCTAATGCTAGGGCTCCTCTAGCCTAACGCTAGGGCATCCCTATGCTTGGGCTATGGCACCCCTAGGCTTTGGCTAGGGCACCCCTAGGCTTAGACTAAGGCTAGGACTCCCCTAGCCTAAGGCTACGTCACCCCTAGGTTTAGGCTAGGGAACCCCTAGGTTTAGGCTAGGGCGCCCCAAGGCTTAGGCTAAGGCAACCCTAGGCTTAGACTAAGGCTAGGGGACCCCTAGGCTTAGGCTAGGGCAACCCTAGGCTTAGACTAAGGCTAGGGGACCCCTAGGCTTAGGCTAGGGCACCCCTAAGCTAAGGCTAGGGCACCCCTAGGATCAGGCTAGGGCACCCCTACACTTAGGCTAGGGAACCCCCAGGCTTAGGATAAGGCTAGGCATCCACTAACCTAAGGCTAAGGCACCGCTAGGCGTAGGCTAGGTGACCCCTAGGCTTAGGCTAGAGCACCACTATGCTTACGCTTAAGCTAGGGCTCCCCTAGCCTAAGGCTAGGGAACCCTTAGGCTTAGGCTAAGGCTAGGGATCCCCTAGCCTAAGGATAAGGCACCCCTAGGCGTAGGCTAGGTGACCCCTAGGCTTAGGCTAGAGCACCCCTAGGCTTAGGCTAAAGCTAGGGCTCCCCCAACCAACAGCTTGGGCACCCCTAGGTTTAGGTTAGGGCACCCCTAGGCTTAGGCTAGGGCACCCCTAGGCTTAGGCTAGGGCACCCCTAGGCTTAGGCTAAGGCTAGGGCTCCCCTAGTCTAAGGCTAGGGCACCCTTAGGCTTAGACTAGGGCACCCCAAGGCTTAGGCTAGGGAACCCCTAGGCTTAGGCTAGGGCACCCCTAGGCTTAGGTTAAGGCTAGGGCTCCCCTAGCTTAAGGCTAGGGCAACCCTAGGCTTAGGTTAGGGCACCCCTAACCTTAGGCTAGGGCACACCTACGCTTAGGCTAGGGCTCCCCTAGGCTTAGGCTAGGGCACCCCTAGGTTAAGGTAGGGAACCCCAAGGCTTAGGTTGGGGCACCCCTATGCTTAGGCCAGGCACCACTAGACTTAGGCAGGGTACCCCTAGGCTTAGGGTGGGGCACCCCTAGGCTTAGGCTAAGGCTACGGCTACTCTAGCCTAATGCTAGGGCATCTCTAGGCTTCGGCTACGGCACCCCTAGGCTTAGGCTAGGGATCCCCTAGGCTTAGACTAAGGCGAGGGCTCCCCTAGCCTAAGGCTAGGTCACCCCTAAGCTTAGGCTAGGGAATCCCCAGGTTTAGGCTAGGGCGCCCCAAGGCTTAGGCTAAGGCTTGGGGTCCCCTAGCCTTAGGCTAGGGTACCCCTAGGCTTAGGCTAGGGCAACCCTAGGTTTATCCTAGGGCACCCCTAGGCTTTGGCTTGGGCACTCCTACGCTTAGGCTAAGGCTAGGGCTCCCCTAGCCTAAGGCTAGTGCACCTCTAAGCTTAGGCTAGGACACCCCTAGGCTTAGGCTAGGGCACCCCTAGGCTTAGGCTAAGGCACCCCTAGGCTTGGGCTAGGGCACCCCTAGGCTTAGCCTAAGGTAAGGGCTCCCCTAGCCTAAGGCTAGGACACCCCTAAGCTTGGGATAGGGCACCCCCAGGCTTAGAATAGGGCACCACTAGGCTTAGGCTAGGGCACCCCTAGGCTTAGGCTAAGGCTAGGGCTCCCCTAGCCTAAGGCTAGGGCACCCCTAGGCGTAGGCTAGGGCACCCCTAGGCTTAGGTTAGGGCACCCCTAGGCTAAGGCTAGGGCACCCCTAGGCTTAGGCTAAGGATAGGGCTCAGCTAGCCTAAGGCTAGGGCACCCCTAGACTTAGGCTAGGGCAACCTAGGCTTAGGATAGGGCACCCCTAGACTTAGGGAAGGGCACCCCTAGGCTTAGGGTAGGGCACCCCTTGGCTTAGGCTAGGGCACGCCTAGGCTTATGCTTGGACACCCCTAGGCTTAGGCTATGGCTAGTGTTCCCCTAGCCTAAGGCTAGGGCATAACTAGGGTTAGGCTAGGGCACCCTTAGGCTTAGGCTAGGGCACCCCTAGGCTTAGGCTAGGGCGCCCCTAGGCTTAGGCTAGGGCAAGGGCTCCTCAAGCCTAAGGCCTGGGCACCCTTAGGCTTAGGCTAGGGCACCCCTAAACTTAGGCTAGGGCATCCCTAGGCTTAGGCTAGGGCACCCCTAGCCTTAGGCAAGGACACCCCTAGGCTTAGGCTAAGGCTAGGGCTCCCTTACCCTAAGGCTAGGGCACCCCTAGGCTTAGGCTAGGGCACCCCTAGACTTAGGCTAGGGCACCCCTAAGCTTAGGCTAGGGCACCCCTAGTCTTAGTCTAGGGCACCCCAAGGCTTAGGCTATGGCTAGGGCTCCCCTAGACTAAGGCTAGGGCACCCCTAGGCATAGGCTAGGGCACCCCAAGGCTTAGGTTAGGGCACCCCTAGGCTAAGGCTAGGACACTCCTAGGCTTAGGCTAAGAATAGGGCTCAGCTAGCCTAAGGCTAGGGCACCCCTAGGCTTAGGCTAGGGCAACCCTAGGCATAGACTAAGGCTTGGGGACCCCTAGGCTTAGGCTAGGGCACCCCTAGGATCAGGCTAGGGCACCCCTACACTTAGGCTAGGGAACCCCTAGGCTTAGGATAAGGCTAGGCATCCCCTAACCTAAGGCTAAGGCACCGCTAGGCGTAGGCTAGGTGACCCCTAGGCTTAGGCTAGAGCACCCCTATGCTTAGGCTTAAGCTAGGGCTCCCCTATCCTAAGGCTAGGGCACCCCTAGGCTTAGGCTAGGGTACCCCTAGGCTTAGGCTAGGGCAACACTAGGCTTAGGCTATGGCACCCCTAGGCTTAGGCTAGGGCACCCCTAGGCTTAGGCTAGGGCACCCCTAGGCTTAGGCTAAGGCTAGGGCTCCCCTAGTCTAAGGCTAGGGCACCCTTAGGCATAGACTAGGGCACCCCTAGGCTTAGGCTAGGGCACCCCTAGGCTTAGGTTAAGGCTAGGGCTCCCCTTGCTTAAGGCTAGGGCACCCCTAGGCTTAGGTTAGGGCACCCCTAACCTTAGACTAGGGCACTCCTAGGCTTAGGCTAGGGCACCCCTAGGCTTAGGATAGGGCAGCCCTAGGCTTCGGCTAGGGCACCCCTAGGCTTAGGCTAAGGCTAGGGCTTCCCTAGCCTAAGGCTAGGGCACCCGTAAGCTTAGGCTAGTGCACCCTTAGGCTAAGGTATGGAACCCCTAGCTTAGGTTAGGGCACCCCTATGCTTATGCTAGGCACCCCTAGACTTAGGCAGGGCAGCCCTAGGCTTAGGCTGGGGCACCCCTAGGCTTTGGCTAAGGCTAGGGTCCCCTAGGCTAAGGGTAGGGTACCCCTAGGCTTAGGCTAGGGCACACCTAGACTTAGGCTAGGGCACCCCTTGGCTTAGGCTAGGGCACCACTAGGCTTAGGCTAAGGCTAGGGCTGCTCTAGTCTAACGCTAGGACATCCCTAGCCTGGGCTAGGGCACCCCTAGGCGTAGGCTAGGGCACCCCTAGTCTTAGGATAGGGCACCCCAAGGCTTCGGCTAAGGCGAGGACTCCCCTAGCCTAAGGCTAGGGTACCCCTAGGCTTAGGCTAGGGCACCCCTAGACTTAGGCTTGGGCACCCCAAGGCTTAGGCTAGGGCACCCCTAGGCTTAGGCTAAGGCTAGGGCTCCTCTAGCCTAACGCTAGGGCATCCCTAGGCTTGGGTAGGGCACCCTTAGGCTTAGGCTAGGGCACCCCTAGGCTTAGACTAAGGCTAGGGCTCCCGAGCCTAAGGTTAGGGCACCCCTAGACTTAGGCTAGGGCACGCCTAGGCTTAGGCTAGGGCACCCATAGGCTTAGGCTAGGGCACCCATAGGCTTAGGTAGGGAACCCCTAGGCTTAGGTTAGGGCACCCCTATGCTTAGGCTAGGCACCCCTAGACTTAGGCTAGGGCACCCCTAGGCTTAGGCTGGGGCACCCCTAGGCTTAGGCTAAGGCTAGGGCTACCCTAGCCTAAAGCTAGGGTACCCCTAGGCTTAGGCTAGGGCACCCCTAGGCTTAGCCTAGGGCACCCCTAGGTTAGGCTAGGGCACCCCTAGCCTTAGGCTAAGGCTAGGGCTCCTCTAGCCTAACGCTAGAGCATCCCTAGGCTTGGGCCAGGGCACCCCTAGGCTTAGGCTAGGGCACCCCTAGTCTTAGACTAAGGCTAGGGCTCCCCTAGCCTAAGGCTATGTCACCCCTAGGCTAGGCTAGGGAACCGCTAGGTTTAGGCTAGGGCGTCCCAAGGCTTACGCTAAGGCTAGGGCTCCCCTAGCCTAAGGTTAGGGCACCCCTAGGCTTAGGCTAGGGCAGCCGTAGGCTTAGGCTAGGACACCCGTAGGCTTAGGCTAGGGCACCCCTAGTGTTAGTCTAGGGCACCCCTAGGCTTAGGCTAAGGCTAGGGCTCCCCTAGCCTAAGGCTAGGGCATCCCTAGGCTTAGGCTAGGGCACCCCTAGGCTTAGGCTAGTTCACCCCATGGCTTAGGATAGGGCACCCCTAGGCTTAGGCTAAGGCTAGGGCTCCACTAGACTAAGGCTAGGGCACCCCTAGCTTTAGGCTAGGGCACCCCTGGGCTTAGGTAGGGCAACCCTTGGCTTATGCTAGGGTACCCCTAGGCTTAGGCTAGGGCACCCCTAGGCTTAGGCTAGGGCACCCCTAAGCTTAGGCTAGGGCACCCCTAGGCTTAGGCTAAGGCTAGGCCTCCCCTTGCCTAACCATAGGGCACCCTTAGGCTTAGGCTTGGGCACCCCTAGGCTAAGGCTAGGGCACCCCTAAGCTTGGGCTAGGGCACCCCTAGTCTTACGCTACGGCACCCCTAGGCTTAGGCTAAGGCTAGGGCTCCCCTAGCCTAAGGCTAGGACACCATTAGGCTTAGGCTAGGGAGCCCCTAGGTATAGGCTAGGGAACCCCTAGGCTTAGTCTAAGGCTAGAGCTCAGCTAGGCTAAGGCTAGGGCAACCCTAGGCTTAGGGTAGGGCACCCCTAGGCTTAGGCTAGGGCACCCCTAGGCTTAGGCTAGGGCACCCCTAGGCTTAGGCTTAGGCTAGGGCTCAGCAAGCCTAAGGCTAGGGCATCACTAGGGTTAGGCTAGGGCAACCCTAGGCTTAGGCTAGGGCACCCCTAGGCTTAGGCTAGGACTAGGGCTCCTCAAGCCTAAGGCCTGGGTACCCTTAGGCTTAGGCTAGGGCACCCATAATCTTAGGCTAGGGCACCCCTAGGCTTAGGCTAGGGCACCCCTAGCCTTAGGCAAGGACACCCCTAGTCTTCGGCTAAGGCTAGGGCTCCCTTACCCTAAGGCTAGGGCACCCCTAGGCTTAGGCTAGGGCACCCCTATGCTTAGGCTAGGGCCCCTCTAGGCTTAGGCTAGGGAACCCCTAGGCTTATGCTAGGGCACCCCTAGGCTTAGGCTAAGGTTAGGGCTCCACTAGACTAAGGCTAGGGCTCCTCTAGCCGAACGCTAGGGCATACCTAGGCTTGGGCTGGGACACTCCTAGGCTTAGGCTAGGCCACCCCTAGTCTTAGACTAAAGCTAGGGCTCCCCTACCATAACGCTAGGTCACCAATAGGCTTAGGCTAGGGAACCTATAGGTTTAGGCTAGGGCGCCCCAAGGCTTACGCTAAGGCTAGGGCTCCCCTAGCCTAACCCTAGTGCACCTCTAGACTTAGGCTAGGACACCCGTAGGCTTAGGCTAGGGCACCCCTAGTCTTAGGCTAGGGCACCGCTAGGCTTAGGCTAAGGCTAGGCCTCCCATAGTCTAGGGCTAGGGCTCCCCTAAGCTTAGGCTAGGGCACCCGTAGGCTTAGGCTAGGGCACCCCTAGGCTTAGGCTAAGGCTAGGGCTCCCCTAGCCTAACCCTAGGGCACCTCTAGGCTTAGGCTAGGGCACCCCAAGGCTTGGGCTAGGGCACCCCTAAGCTTAGGCTAGGGCACCCCTAGTCTTAGGCTAGGGCACCCCTAGGCTTAGGCTAGGGCACCCCTAGGCTTAGGCTAGGGCACCCCTAGGCTTAGGCTAGGGCACCCCTAGGCTTACGGTAAGGTTAGGGCTACACTAGACTAAGGCTAGGGCTCCTCTAGCCAAACGCTAGGGCATACCTAGGCTTGGGCTAGGGCACCTCTAGGCTTAGGCTAGGGCACCCCTAGTCTTAGACTAAAGCTAGGGCTCCCCTACCATAAGGATAGGTCACCCCTAGGCTTAGGCTAGGGAACCCATAGGTTTAGGCTAGGGCGCCCCAAGGCTTACTCTAAGGCTAGGGCTCCCCTAGCCTAACCCTAGGGCACCTCTAGACTTAGGCTAGGACACCCGTAGGCTTAGGCTAGGGCACCCCTAGTCTTAGGCTAGGGCACCGCTAGGCTTAGTCTAAGGCTAGGGCTCCCCTAGTCTAGGGCTAGGGCACCCCTAAGCTTAGGCTAGGGCACCCGTAGGCTTAGGCTAGGGCACCCCACGGCTTGGGCTAGGGCACCCCTAAGCTTAGGCTAGGGCACCCCTAGTCTTAGGCTAGGGCACCCCTAGGCTTAGGCTAGGGCACCACTAGGCTTAGGCTAGGGCACCACTAGGCTTAGGCTAGGGCACCCCTAGGCTTAGGCTAGGGCACCCCTAGGCTTAGGCTAGGGCACCCCTAGGCTTAGGCTAGGGCACCCCTAGGCTTAGGCTAGGGCACCCCTAGGCTTACGGTAAGGTTAGGGCTACACTAGACTAAGGCTAGGGCTCCTCTAGCCAAACGCTAGGGCATACCTAGGCTTGGGCTAGGGCACCTCTAGGCTTAGGCTAGGGCACCCCTAGTCTTAGACTAAAGCTAGGGCTCCCCTACCATAAGGATAGGTCACCCCTAGGCTTAGGCTAGGGAACCCATAGGTTTAGGCTAGGGCGCCCCAAGGCTTACTCTAAGGCTAGGGCTCCCCTAGCCTAACCCTAGGGCACCTCTAGACTTAGGCTAGGACACCCGTAGGCTTAGGCTAGGGCACCCCTAGTCTTAGGCTAGGGCACCGCTAGGCTTAGTCTAAGGCTAGGGCTCCCCTAGTCTAGGGCTAGGGCACCCCTAAGCTTAGGCTAGGGCACCCGTAGGCTTAGGCTAGGGCACCCCACGGCTTGGGCTAGGGCACCCCTAAGCTTAGGCTAGGGCACCCCTAGTCTTAGGCTAGGGCACCCCTAGGCTTAGGCTAGGGCACCACTAGGCTTAGTCTAGGGCACCACTAGGCTTAGGCTAGGGCACCCCTAGGCTTAGACTAGGGCACCCCTAGGCTTAGGCTAGGGCACCTCTAGGCTTAGGCTAGGGAACCCCTAGGCTTACGCTAGGGCACCCCTAGGCTTAGGCTAGGGCACCCCTAGGCTTAGGCTAAGGCTAGGGCTCCTCTAGCCTAACGCTAGAGCATCCCTAGGCTTGGGCTAGGGCACCCCTAGGTTTAGGCTAGGGCACCCCTAGGCTTAGACTAAGGCTAGGGCTCCCCTAGCCTAAGGCTATGTCACCCCTAGGCTAGGCTAGGGAACCGCTAGGTTTAGGCTAGGAGGTCCCAAGGCTTAGGCTAAGGCTAGGGCTCCCCTAGCCTAAGGTTAGGGCACCCCTAGGCTTAGGCTAGGACACCCGTAGGCTTAGGCTAGGGCACCCCTAGTCTTAGTCTAGGGCACCCCTAGGCTTAGGCTAAGGCTAGGGCTCCCCTAGCCTAAGGCTAGGGCATCCCTAGGCTTAGGCTAGGGCACCCCTAGGCTTAGGTAGGGCACCCCCAGGCTTAGGCTAAGGCTAGGGCTCCCCTTGCCTAACCATAGGGCACCCCTTGGCTTAGGCTTGGGCACCCCTAGGCTAAGGCTAGGGCACCCCTAAGCTTGGGCTAGGGCACCCTTAGTCTTACGCTAGGGCACCCCTAGGCTTAGGCTAAGGCTAGGCTCCCCTAGCCTAAGGCTAGGACACCATTAGGCTTAGGCTAGGGAGCCCCTAGGCGTAGTCTAGGGAACCCATAGGCTTAGTCTAAGGCTAGAGCTCAGCTAGGCTAAGGCTAGGGCAACCCTAGGCTTAGGGTAGGGCACCCCTAGGCTTAGGCTTGGGCACTCCAAGGCTTAGGCTAAGGCTAGGGCTCCCCTAGCCTAAGTCTAGGGCACCCCTAAGCTTAGGCTAGGACACCCCTAGGCTTAGGCTAGGGCACCCCTAGGCTTAGGCTAGGGCACCCCTAGGCTTAGGCTAGGGCACCCCTAGGCTTGAGCTAGGGCACCCCTAGGCTTAGGCTAAGGTAAGGGCTCCCCTAGCCTAAGGCTTGGACAGCCCTAGGCTTAGGATCGGGCACCCCTAGGCTTAGGATAGGGCACCACTAGGCGTAGGCTAGGGCACCCCTAGGCTTAGGCTAAGGCTAGGGCTCCCCTAGCCTAAGGCTAGGGCACCCCTAGGCTTAGGATAAGGCACCACAATGCTTAGGCTAGGGCACCCCTAGGCTTAGGCTAAGGCTAGGGCTCCTCTAGCCTAAGGCTTTGGCATCCCTAGGCTTAGGCTAGGGCACCCCTCGGCTTAGGCTAGGGCACCCCTAGGCTTATGCTAGGGCACCCCTAGGCTTAGGCTAAGGTTAGGGCTCCACTAGACTAAGGCTAGGGCTCCTCTAGCCGAACGCTAGGGCATACCTAGGCTTGGGCTAGGGCACCCCTAGGCTTAGGCTAGGGCACCCCTAGTCTTAGACTAAAGCTAGGGCTCCCCTACCATAAGGCTAGGTCCCCCTAGGCTTAGGCTAGGGAACCCATAGGTTTAGGCTAGGGCGCCCCAAGGCTTACGCTAAGGCTAGGGCTCCCCTAGCCTAACCCTAGGGCACCTCTAGACTTAGACTAGGACACCCGTAGGCTTAGGCTAGGGCACCCCTAGTCTTAGGCTAGGGCACCGCTAGGCTTAGGCTAAGGCTAGGGCTCCCCTAGTCTAGGGCTAGGGCAGCCCTAAGCTTAGGCTAGGGCACACGTAGGCTTAGGCTAGGGCACCCCTAGGCTTAGGCTAAGGCTAGGGCTCCCCTAGCCTAACCCTAGGGCACCTCTAGGCTTAGGCTAGGGCACCCCAAGGCTTGGGCTAGGGCACCCCTAAGCTTAGGCTAGGGCACCCCTAGTCTTAGGCTAGGGCACCCCTAGGCTTAGGCTAGGGCTCCCCTAGGCTTAGGCTAGGGCACCCCTAGGCTTAGGCTAGGGCACCCCTAGGCTTAGGCTTAGGCTAGGGCTCAGCTAGCCTAAGGCTAGGGCAAGCCTAGGCTTAGGCTAGGGCACCCCTAGGCTTAGGGAAGAGCACCCCTAGATTTAGGGTAGGGCACCCCTTGGCTTAAGGAAGGGCACGCCTAGGCATATGCTTGGGCACCCCTAGGCTTAGGCTAAGGCTAGTGTTCCCCTAGCCTAAGGCTAGGGCATCACTAGGGTTAGGCTAGGGCATCCCTAGGCTTTGGCTAGGGCACCCCTAGACTTAGGCTAGGGCTAGTGCTCCTCAAGCCTAAGGCCTGGGCACCCTTAGGCTTAGGCTAGGGCACCCCTAAGCTTAGGCTAGGGCACTCCTAGGCTTAGGCTAGGTCACCCCTAGCCTTAGGCAAGGACACCACTAGGTTTAGGCTAAGGCTAGGGCTCCCCTACCCTAAGGCTAGGGCACCCCTAGGCTTAGGCTAGGGCACCCCTAGGCTTAGGCTAGGGCACCCCTAGGCTTAGACTTGGGCACCTTTAGGCTTAGGCTAGGGAACCCCTAGGCTTACGCTAGGGCACCCCTAGGCTTAGGCTAAGGCTATGTCTCCCCTATCCTAAGGCTAGGGCTCCTCTAGCCGAACGCTAGGGCATCCATAGGCTTGGGCTAGGGCACCCCTAGGCTTAGGCTAGGGCACCCCTAGGATAATACTAAGACTAGGGCTCCCCTACCCTAAGGCTAGGTCACCCCTAGGCTTAGGCTAGGGAACCCCTAGGTTTAGGCTTGGGCGCCCAAAGGGTTATGCTAAGGCTAGGGCTCCCCTAGCCTAAGGTTAGGGCACCCCTAGGCTTAGGCTAGGGCACCCATAGGCTTAGGCTAGGGCACCCATAAGCTTAGGTAGGGAACCCCTAAGCTTAGGTTAGGGCACCCCTATGCTTAGGCTAGGCACCCCTAGACTTAGGCTAGGGCACCCCTAGGCTTAGGCTGGGGCACCCCTAGGCTTAGGCTAAGGCTAGGGCTCCCCTAGCCTAAAGCTAGGGTACCCCTAGGCTTAGGCTAGGGCACCGCTAGACTTAGGCTAGGGCACCCCTAAGCTTAGGCTAGGGCACCCCTAGGCTTAGGCTAAGGCTAGGGATCCTCTAGCCTAACGCTAGAGCATCCCTAGGCTTGGGCTAGGGCACCCCTAGGCTTAGGCTAGGGCACCCCTAGGCTTAGACTAAGGCTAGGGCTCCCCTAGCCTAAGGCTATGTCACCCCTAGGCTAGGCTAGGGAAATGCTAGGTTTAGGCTAGGGCGTCCCAAGGCTTACGCTAAGGCTAGGGCTCCCCTAGCCTAAGGTTAGGGCACCCCTAGTCTTAGGCTAGGGCAGCCTTAGGCTTAGGCTAGGACACCCGTAGGCTTAGGCTAGGGCACCCCTAGTCTTAGTCTAGGGCACCCCTAGGCTTAGGCTAAGGCTAGGGCTCCCCTAGCCTAAAGCTAGGGCATCCCTAGGCTTAGGCTAGGGCACCCCTAGGCTTAGGCTAGGGCACCCCATGGCTTAGGATAGGGCACCCCTAGGCGTAGGCTAAGGCTAGGGTTCCACTAGACAAAGGCTAGGGCACCACTAGCCTTAGGCTAGGGCACCCCTAGGCTTAGGTAGGGCAACCCAAGGCTTATGCTAGGGTACCCCTAGGCTTAGGCTAGTGCACCCCTAGGCTTAGGCTAGGGCACCCCTAAGCTTAGGCTAGGGCACCCCTAGATTTAGGCTAAGGCTAGGGCTCCCCTTACCTAACCATAGGGCACCCCTAGGCTTAAGCTAGGGCACCCCTAGGCTAAGCCTAGGGCACCCCTAAGCTTGGGCTAGGGCACCCCTAGTCTTACGCTAGGGCACCCCTAGGCTTAGGCTAAGGCTAGGGCTCCCCTAGCCTAAGGCTAGGACACCATTAGGCTTAGGGTAGGGAGCCCCTAGGCGTAGGCTAGGGAACCCCTAGGCTTAGTCTAAGGCTAGGGCTCAGCTAGGCTAAGGCTAGTTCAACCCTAGGCTTAGGGTAGGGCACCCCTAGGCTTAGGCTTGGGCACTCCTAGGCTTAGGCTAAGGCTAGTGCTCCCCTAGCCTAAGTCTAGGGCACCCCTAAGCTTAGGCTAGGACACCCCTAGGCTTAGGCTAGGGCACCCTTAGGCTTGGGCTAGGGCACCCCTAGGCTTGGGCTAGGGCACCCCTATTCTTAGGCTAAGGTAAGGGCTCCCCTAGCCTAAGACTAGGACACCCCTAGGCTTAGGATAGGGCACCCCTATGCTTAGGATAGGGCACCACTAGGCTTAGACTAGGGCACCCCTAGGCTTAGGCTAAGGCTAGGACTCCCCTAGCCTAAGGCTAGGACACCCGTAGGCTTAGGCTAGGGCACCCCTAGTCTTAGGCTAGGGCACCGCTAGGCTTAGGCTAAGGCTAGGCCTCCCATAGTCTAGGGCTAGGGCTCCCCTAAGCTTAGGCTAGGGCACCCGTAGGCTTAGGCTAGGGCACCCCTAGGCTTAGGCTAAGGCTAGGGCTCCCCTAGCCTAACCCTAGGGCACCTCTAGGCTTAGGCTAGGGCACCCCAAGGCTTGGGCTAGGGCACCCCTAAGCTTAGGCTAGGGCACCCCTAGTCTTAGGCTAGGGCACCCCTAGGCTTAGGCTAGGGCACCCCTAGGCTTAGGCTAGGGCACCCCTAGGCTTAGGCTAGGGCACCCCTAGGCTTACGGTAAGGTTAGGGCTACACTAGACTAAGGCTAGGGCTCCTCTAGCCAAACGCTAGGGCATACCTAGGCTTGGGCTAGGGCACCTCTAGGCTTAGGCTAGGGCACCCCTAGTCTTAGACTAAAGCTAGGGCTCCCCTACCATAAGGATAGGTCACCCCTAGGCTTAGGCTAGGGAACCCATAGGTTTAGGCTAGGGCGCCCCAAGGCTTACTCTAAGGCTAGGGCTCCCCTAGCCTAACCCTAGGGCACCTCTAGACTTAGGCTAGGACACCCGTAGGCTTAGGCTAGGGCACCCCTAGTCTTAGGCTAGGGCACCGCTAGGCTTAGTCTAAGGCTAGGGCTCCCCTAGTCTAGGGCTAGGGCACCCCTAAGCTTAGGCTAGGGCACCCGTAGGCTTAGGCTAGGGCACCCCACGGCTTGGGCTAGGGCACCCCTAAGCTTAGGCTAGGGCACCCCTAGTCTTAGGCTAGGGCACCCCTAGGCTTAGGCTAGGGCACCACTAGGCTTAGGCTAGGGCACCACTAGGCTTAGGCTAGGGCACCCCTAGGCTTAGGCTAGGGCACCCCTAGGCTTAGGCTAGGGCACCCCTAGGCTTAGGCTAGGGCACCCCTAGGCTTACGGTAAGGTTAGGGCTACACTAGACTAAGGCTAGGGCTCCTCTAGCCAAACGCTAGGGCATACCTAGGCTTGGGCTAGGGCACCTCTAGGCTTAGGCTAGGGCACCCCTAGTCTTAGACTAAAGCTAGGGCTCCCCTACCATAAGGATAGGTCACCCCTAGGCTTAGGCTAGGGAACCCATAGGTTTAGGCTAGGGCGCCCCAAGGCTTACTCTAAGGCTAGGGCTCCCCTAGCCTAACCCTAGGGCACCTCTAGACTTAGGCTAGGACACCCGTAGGCTTAGGCTAGGGCACCCCTAGTCTTAGGTAGGGCACCGCTAGGCTTAGGCTAAGGCTAGGGCTCCCCTAGTCTAGGGCTAGGGCACCCCTAAGCTTAGGCTAGGGCACCCGTAGGCTTAGGCTAGGGCACCCCACGGCTTGGGCTAGGGCACCCCTAAGCTTAGGCTAGGGCACCCCTAGTCTTAGGCTAGGGCACCCCTAGGCTTAGGCTAGGGCACCACTAGGCTTAGGCTAGGGCACCCCTAGGCTTAGGCTAGGGCACCCCTAGGCTTAGACTAGGGCACCTCTAGGCTTAGGCTAGGGAACCCCTAGGCTTACGCTAGGGCACCCCTAGGCTTAGGCTAAGGCTAGGGCTCCCCTAGCCTAAAGCTAGGGTACCCCTAGGCTTAGGCTAGGGCACCCCTAGGCTTAGGCTAGGGCACCCCTAGGCTTAGGCTAGGGCACCCCTAGGCTTAGGCTAGGGCACCCCTAGGCTTAGGCTAAGGCTAGGGCTCCTCTAGCCTAACGCTAGAGCATCCCTAGGCTTGGGCTAGGGCACCCCTAGGTTTAGGCTAGGGCACCCCTAGGCTTAGACTAAGGCTAGGGCTCCCCTAGCCTAAGGCTATGTCACCCCTAGGCTAGGCTAGGGAACCGCTAGGTTTAGGCTAGGAGGTCCCAAGGCTTAGGCTAAGGCTAGGGCTCCCCTAGCCTAAGGTTAGGGCACCCCTAGGCTTAGGCTAGGACACCCGTAGGCTTAGGCTAGGGCACCCCTAGTCTTAGTCTAGGGCACCCCTAGGCTTAGACTAAGGCTAGGGCTCCCCTGGCCTAAGGCTAGGGCATCCCTAGGCTTAGGCTAGGGCACCCCTAGGCTTAGGTAGGGCACCCCCAGGCTTAGGCTAAGGCTAGGGCTCCCCTTGCCTAACCATAGGGCACCCCTTGGCTTAGGCTTGGGCACCCCTAGGCTAAGGCTAGGGCACCCCTAAGCTTGGGCTAGGGCACCCTTAGTCTTACGCTAGGGCACCCCTAGGCTTAGGCTAAGGCTAGGCTCCCCTAGCCTAAGGCTAGGACACCATTAGGCTTAGGCTAGGGAGCCCCTAGGCGTAGTCTAGGGAACCCATAGGCTTAGTCTAAGGCTAGAGCTCAGCTAGGCTAAGGCTAGGGCAACCCTAGGCTTAGGGTAGGGCACCCCTAGGCTTAGGCTTGGGCACTCCAAGGCTTAGGCTAAGGCTAGGGCTCCCCTAGCCTAAGTCTAGGGCACCCCTAAGCTTAGGCTAGGACACCCCTAGGCTTAGGCTAGGGCACCCCTAGGCTTAGGCTAGGGCACCCCTAGGCTTAGGCTAGGGCACCCCTAGGCTTGAGCTAGGGCACCCCTAGGCTTAGGCTAAGGTAAGGGCTCCCCTAGCCTAAGGCTTGGACAGCCCTAGGCTTAGGATCGGGCACCCCTAGGCTTAGGATAGGGCACCACTAGGCTTAGGCTAGGGCACCCCTAGGCTTAGGCTAAGGCTAGGGCTCCCCTAGCCTAAGGCTAGGGCACCCCTAGGCTTAGGATAAGGCACCACAATGCTTAGGCTAGGGCACCCCTAGGCTTAGGCTAAGGCTAGGGCTCCTCTAGCCTAAGGCTTTGGCATCCCTAGGCTTAGGCTAGGGCACCCCTCGGCTTAGGCTAGGGCACCCCTAGGCTTATGCTAGGGCACCCCTAGGCTTAGGCTAAGGTTAGGGCTCCACTAGACTAAGGCTAGGGCTCCTCTAGCCGAACGCTAGGGCATACCTAGGCTTGGGCTAGGGCACCCCTAGGCTTAGGCTAGGGCACCCCTAGTCTTAGACTAAAGCTAGGGCTCCCCTACCATAAGGCTAGGTCCCCCTAGGCTTAGGCTAGGGAACCCATAGGTTTAGGCTAGGGCGCCCCAAGGCTTACGCTAAGGCTAGGGCTCCCCTAGCCTAACCCTAGGGCACCTCTAGACTTAGACTAGGACACCCGTAGGCTTAGGCTAGGGCACCCCTAGTCTTAGGCTAGGGCACCGCTAGGCTTAGGCTAAGGCTAGGGCTCCCCTAGTCTAGGGCTAGGGCAGCCCTAAGCTTAGGCTAGGGCACACGTAGGCTTAGGCTAGGGCACCCCTAGGCTTAGGCTAAGGCTAGGGCTCCCCTAGCCTAACCCTAGGGCACCTCTAGGCTTAGGCTAGGGCACCCCAAGGCTTGGGCTAGGGCACCCCTAAGCTTAGGCTAGGGCACCCCTAGTCTTAGGCTAGGGCACCCCTAGGCTTAGGCTAGGGCTCCCCTAGGCTTAGGCTAGGGCACCCCTAGGCTTAGGCTAGGGCACCCCTAGGCTTAGGCTTAGGCTAGGGCTCAGCTAGCCTAAGGCTAGGGCAAGCCTAGGCTTAGGCTAGGGCACCCCTAGGCTTAGGGAAGAGCACCCCTAGATTTAGGGTAGGGCACCCCTTGGCTTAAGGAAGGGCACGCCTAGGCATATGCTTGGGCACCCCTAGGCTTAGGCTAAGGCTAGTGTTCCCCTAGCCTAAGGCTAGGGCATCACTAGGGTTAGGCTAGGGCATCCCTAGGCTTTGGCTAGGGCACCCCTAGACTTAGGCTAGGGCTAGTGCTCCTCAAGCCTAAGGCCTGGGCACCCTTAGGCTTAGGCTAGGGCACCCCTAAGCTTAGGCTAGGGCACTCCTAGGCTTAGGCTAGGTCACCCCTAGCCTTAGGCAAGGACACCACTAGGTTTAGGCTAAGGCTAGGGCTCCCCTACCCTAAGGCTAGGGCACCCCTAGGCTTAGGCTAGGGCACCCCTAGGCTTAGGCTAGGGCACCCCTAGGCTTAGACTTGGGCACCTTTAGGCTTAGGCTAGGGAACCCCTAGGCTTACGCTAGGGCACCCCTAGGCTTAGGCTAAGGCTATGTCTCCCCTATCCTAAGGCTAGGGCTCCTCTAGCCGAAAGCTAGGGCATCCATAGGCTTGGGCTAGGGCACCCCTAGGCTTAGGCTAGGGCACCCCTAGGATAATACTAAGACTAGGGCTCCCCTACCCTAAGGCTAGGTCACCCCTAGGCTTAGGCTAGGGAACCCCTAGGTTTAGGCTTGGGCGCCCAAAGGGTTATGCTAAGGCTAGGGCTCCCCTAGCCTAAGGTTAGGGCACCCCTAGGCTTAGGCTAGGGCACCCATAGGCTTAGGCTAGGGCACCCATAAGCTTAGGTAGGGAACCCCTAAGCTTAGGTTAGGGCACCCCTATGCTTAGGCTAGGCACCCCTAGACTTAGGCTAGGGCACCCCTAGGCTTAGGCTGGGGCACCCCTAGGCTTAGGCTAAGGCTAGGGCTCCCCTAGCCTAAAGCTAGGGTACCCCTAGGCTTAGGCTAGGGCACCGCTAGACTTAGGCTAGGGCACCCCTAAGCTTAGGCTAGGGCACCCCTAGGCTTAGGCTAAGGCTAGGGATCCTCTAGCCTAACGCTAGAGCATCCCTAGGCTTGGGCTAGGGCACCCCTAGGCTTAGGCTAGGGCACCCCTAGGCTTAGACTAAGGCTAGGGCTCCCCTAGCCTAAGGCTATGTCACCCCTAGGCTAGGCTAGGGAAATGCTAGGTTTAGGCTAGGGCGTCCCAAGGCTTACGCTAAGGCTAGGGCTCCCCTAGCCTAAGGTTAGGGCACCCCTAGTCTTAGGCTAGGGCAGCCTTAGGCTTAGGCTAGGACACCCGTAGGCTTAGGCTAGGGCACCCCTAGTCTTAGTCTAGGGCACCCCTAGGCTTAGGCTAGGGCACCCCATGGCTTAGGATAGGGCACCCCTAGGCGTAGGCTAAGGCTAGGGTTCCACTAGACAAAGGCTAGGGCACCACTAGCCTTAGGCTAGGGCACCCCTAGGCTTAGGTAGGGCAACCCAAGGCTTATGCTAGGGTACCCCTAGGCTTAGGCTAGTGCACCCCTAGGCTTAGGCTAGGGCACCCCTAAGCTTAGGCTAGGGCACCCCTAGATTTAGGCTAAGGCTAGGGCTCCCCTTACCTAACCATAGGGCACCCCTAGGCTTAAGCTAGGGCACCCCTAGGCTAAGCCTAGGGCACCCCTAAGCTTGGGCTAGGGCACCCCTAGTCTTACGCTAGGGCACCCCTAGGCTTAGGCTAAGGCTAGGGCTCCCCTAGCCTAAGGCTAGGACACCATTAGGCTTAGGGTAGGGAGCCCCTAGGCGTAGGCTAGGGAACCCCTAGGCTTAGTCTAAGGCTAGGGCTCAGCTAGGCTAAGGCTAGTTCAACCCTAGGCTTAGGGTAGGGCACCCCTAGGCTTAGGCTTGGGCACTCCTAGGCTTAGGCTAAGGCTAGTGCTCCCCTAGCCTAAGTCTAGGGCACCCCTAAGCTTAGGCTAGGACACCCCTAGGCTTAGGCTAGGGCACCCTTAGGCTTGGGCTAGGGCACCCCTAGGCTTGGGCTAGGGCACCCCTATTCTTAGGCTAAGGTAAGGGCTCCCCTAGCCTAAGACTAGGACACCCCTAGGCTTAGGATAGGGCACCCCTATGCTTAGGATAGGGCACCACTAGGCTTAGACTAGGGCACCCCTAGGCTTAGGCTAAGGCTAGGACTCCCCTAGCCTAAGGCTAGGGCACCCCTAGGCTTAGGATAGGGCACCCCTATTCTTAGGCTAGGGCACCCCTAGGCTTAGGCTAAGGCTAGGGCTCCTCTAGCCCAATGCTATGGCACCCCTAGGCTTAGGTTAGGGCACCCCTAGGCTTAGGCTAGGGCACCCCTAGGCTTAGGCTAGGGCACCCCTAGGCTTAGGCTTAGGCTAGGGCTCAGCAAGCCTAAGGCTAGGGCAAGCCTAGGCTTAGGCTAGGGCACCCCTAGACTTAGGGAAGGGCACCCCTAGGCTTAGGCTAAGGCTAGTGTTCCCCTACCTAAGGCTAGGGCATCACTAGGGTTAGGCTAGGGCAACCCTAGGCTTAGGCTAGGGCACCCCTAGGCTTAGGCTAGGGCACCCCTAGGCTTAGGCTAGGGCACCCCTAGGCTTAGGCTAGGGCACCCCTAGGCTTAGGCTAGGGCACCCCTAGGCTTAGGCTAGGGCACCCCTAGGCTTAGGCTAGGGCACCCCTAGGCTTAGGCTAGGGCACCCCTAGGCTTAGGCTAGGGCACCCCTAGGCTTAGGCTAGGGCTAGGGCTCCTCAAGCCTAAGGCCTGGGCACCCTTAGGCTTAGGCTAGGGCACCCATAAGCTTAGGCTAGGGCACCCCTAGGCTTAGGCTAGGGCACCCCTAGCCTTAGGCAAGGACACCCCTAGGCTTAGGCTAAGGCTAGGGCTCCCATACCCTAAGGCTAGGGCACCCCTAGGCTTAGGCTAGGCACCCTTAGGCTTAGGCTAGGGCACCCCTATTCTTAGGCTAGGGCACCTCTAGGCTTAGGCTAGGGTACCCCTAGGCTTATGCTAGGGCACCCCTAGGCTTAGGCTAAGGTTAGGGCTCCACTAGACTAAGGCTAGGGCTCCTCTAGCCGAACGCTAGGGCATACCTAGGCTTGGGCTAGGGCACCCCTAGTCTTAGACTAAAGCTAGGGCTCCCCTACCATAAGGCTAGGTCACCCCTAGGCTTAGGATAGGGAACCCATAGGTTTAGGCTAGGGCGCCCCAAGGCTTACGCTAAGGCTAGGGCTCCCCTAGCCTAACCCTAGGGCACCTCTAGGCTTAGACTAGGAAACCCGTAGACTTAGGCTAGGGCACCCCTAGTCTTAGGCTAGGGCACCACTAGGCTTAGGCTAAGGCTAGGGCTCCCCTAGTCTAGGGCTAGGGCACCACTAAGCTTATGCTAGGGCACCCCTAGGCTTAGGCTAGGGCACCCCTAGGCTTAGGCTAAGGCTAGGGCTCCCCTAGCCTAACCCTAGGGCACCTCTAGGCTTAGGCTAGGGCACCCCAATGCTTGGGCTAGGGCACCCCTAAGCTTAGGCTAGGGTACCCCTAGTCTTAGGCTAGGGCACCCCTAGGCCTAGGCTAGGGCACCCCTAGGCTTAGGCTAGGGCACCCCTAGGCTTAGGCTTAGGCTAGGGCTCAGCTAGCCTAAGGCTAGAGCAAGCCTAGGCTTTGGCTAGGGCACCCCTAGGCTTAGGGAAGGGCACCCCTAGACTTAGGGTAGGGCACCCCTTGGCTTAGGCTAGGGCACGCCTAGGCTTATGCTTGGGCACCCCTAGGCTTAGGCTAAGGCTAGTGTTCCCCTAGCCTAAGGCTAGGGCATCACTAGGGTTAGGCTAGGGCACCCCTAGGCTTTGGCTAGGGCACCCCTAGGCTTAGGCTAGGGCTAGGGCTCCCCTAGCCTTAGGCTAGGGCATCCCTAGGCTTAGGCTAGGGCACCCCTAGGCTTAGGCTAGGGCACCCCATGGCTTAGAATAGGTCACCCCTAGGCGTAGGCTAAGGCTAGGGCTCCACTAGTCTAAGGCTAGGGCACCCCTAGCCTTAGGTTAGGGCACCCCTAGGCTTAGGCTAGGGCAACCCTAGGCTTATGCTAGGGCACCCCTAGGCTTTGGCTAGGGCACCCCTAGGTTTAGTCTAGGTCACCCCTAGCCTTAGGCAAGGACACCATTAGGTTTAGGCTAAGGCTAGGGCTCCCCTACCCTAAGGCTAGGGCACCACTAGGCTTAGGCTAGGGCACCTCTAGGCTTAGGCTAGGGAACCCCTAGGCTTATGCTAGGGCACCCCTAGGCTTAGGCTAAGGCTAGGGCTCCACTAGACTAAGGCTAGGGCTCCTCTAGCCGAACGCTAGGGCAGCCCTAGGCTTGGGCTAGGGCACCCCTAGGCTTAGGCTAGGGCACCCCTAGGCTTAGACAAAGAATAGGGCTCCCCCACCCAAAGGCTAGGTCACCCCTAGGCTTAGGCTAGGGAACCCCTAGGTTTAGGCTAGGGCGCCCAAAGGGTTATGCTAAGGCTAGGGCTCCCCTAGCCTAAGGTTAGGGCACCCCTAGGCTTAGGTTGGGCACCCCTAGGCTTAGGCTAGGACACCCGTAGTCTTAGGCTAGGGCACCCCTAGTCTTAGGCTAGGGCACCGCTAGGCTTAGGCTAAGGCTAGGGCTCCCCTAGCCTTAGGCTAGGGCATCCCTAGGCTTAGGCTAGGGCACCCCTAGGCTTAGGCTAGGGCACCCCATGGCTTAGAATAGGGGACCCCTATGCGTAGGCTAAGGCTAGGGCTCAGCTAGGCTAAGGCTAGGGCAACACTAGGCTTAGGGTAGGTCACCCCTAGGCTTAGGCTAAGGCTAGGGCTCCCATAGCCTAAGGCTAGGGCACCCCTAGGATTAGGCTAGGGCTACCCTAGGCTTATGCTAGGGCACCCTTAGGCTTTGGCTAGGGCACCCATAGGTTTAGGCTAAGGCTAGGGCTCCCCTAGTCTAAGGCTAGGGCACCCCTAGGCTTAGGCTAGGCACCCCTAGGCTTAGGCTAGGACACCACTAGGCTTAGGTAGGGCGCCCCTAGGCTTAGGCTAGGGCACCCCTAGGCTTAGGCTAGGGCACCTCTAAGCTTAGGCTAGTGCACCCCTAGGCTTAGGCTAAGGCTAGGGCTGCACTTGTCTAACCCTAGGGCACCCCTAGGCTTAGCTAGGGCACCCCTAGTCTTAGGCTTGGGCACCCCTAGGCTTAGGCTAAGGCTAGGGCTTTCCTAGCCTAAGGCTAAGGCACCACTAGGCTTAGGCTAGGGAACCCCTAGACGTAGGCTAGGGCACCCCTAGGCTTAGGCTAGGGCACCCCTAGACTTAAGTTAGGGCACACATAGGCTTAGGCTAAGGCTAGGGCTCAGCTAGCCTAAGGCTAGGGTACCCCTAGGATTAGGCTAGGACACCCCTAGGCTTAGGCTAAGGCACCCCTAGGCTTAGACTAGGGCACCTGTAGGCTTAGCCTAGGGCACCCCTAGGTTTAGGCTAAGGCTAGGGCTCCCCTAGTCTAAGGCTAGGGCACCCCTAGGCTTAGGCTAGGCACCCCTAGGCTTAGGCTAGGACACCACTAGGCTTAGGTAGGGCGCCCCTAGGCTTAGGCTAGGGCACCTCTAGCCTTAGGCTAGGGCACCCCTAGGCTTAGGCTAGAGCACCCCTAGGCTTAGGCTAAGGCACCTCTAGCCTTAGGCTAGGGAACCCCTAGGTTTAGGCTAAGGCTAGGGCTCAGCTAGGCTAAGGCTAGGGCAACACTAGGCTTAGGGTAGGTCACCCCTAGGCTTAGGCTAAGGCTAGGGCTCCCATAGCCTAAGGCTAGGGCACCCCTAGGATTAGGCTAGGACACCACTAGCCTTAGGCTAGGGCACCCCTAGGTTTAGGCTAGGGCACCCCTAGGCTTAGGCTAGTGAACCCCTAGTCTTAGGCTAAGGCTTGGGCTCCCCTTGCCTAACCATATGGCACCCCTAGGCTTAGGCTAGGGCACCCCTAGCCTTAGGCAAGGACAACACTAGGCTTAGGCTAAGGCTAGGGCTCCCCTACCCTAAGGCTAGGGCACCCCTAGGCTTAGGCTAGGGCACCCCTAGGATTAGGATAGGGCACCCCTAGGCTTAGATTAGGGCACCTCTAGGCTTAGGCTAGGGAACCCCTAGGCTTACGCTAGGGCACCCCTAGGCTTAGGCTAAGGCTAGGGCTCCACTAGACTAAGGCTAGGGCTCCTCTAGCCGAACGCTAGGGCATCCCTAGGCTTGGGCTAGGGCACCCCTAGGCTTAGGCTAGGGCTAGGGCTCCTCAAGCCTAAGGCCTGGGCACCCTTAGGCTTAGGCTAGGGCACCCATAAGCTTAGGCTAGGGCACCCCTAGGCTTAGGCTAGGGCACCCCTAGCCTTAGGCAAGGACACCCCTAGCCTTAGGCTAAGGCTAGGGCTCCCTTACCCTAAGGCTAGGGCACCCCTAGGCTTAGCCTAGGCACCCCTAGGCTTAGGCTAGGGCACCCCTATGCTTAGGCTAGGGCACCTCTTGGCTTAGGCTAGGGAACCCCTAGGCTTATGCTAGGGCACCCCTAGGCTTAGGCTAAGGTTAGGACTCCACTAGACTAAGGCTAGGGCTCCTCTTTCCGACGCTAGGGCATACCTAGGCTTGGGCTAGGGCACCCCTAGTCTTAGACTAAAGCTAGGGCTCCCCTACAATAAGGCTAGGTCACCCCTAGGCTTAGGATAGGGAACCCATAGGTTTAGGCTAGGGCGCACCAAGGCTGACGCTAAGGCTAGGGCTCCCCTAGCCTAACCCTAGGGCACCTCTAGGCTTAGGCTAGGACACCCGTAGGCTTAGGCTAGGGCACCCCTAGTCTTAGGCTAGGGCACCGCTAGGCTTAGGCTAAGGCTAGGGCTCCCCTAGTCTAGGGCTAGGGCACCCCTAAGCTTAGGCTAGGGCACCCCTAGGCTTAGGCTAGGGCACCCCTAGGCTTAGGCTAAGGCTAGGGCTCCCCTAGCCTAACCCTAGGGCACCTCTAGGCTTAGGCTAGGGCACCCCAAGGCTTGGGCTAGGGCACCCCTAAGCTTAGGCTAGGGCACCCCTAGGCTTAGGCTAGGGCACCCCTAGGCTTAGGCTAGGGCACCCCTAGGCTTAGGCTTAGGCTAGGGCTTAGCTAGCCTAAGGCTGGGGCAAGCCTAGGCTTTGGCTAGGGCACCCCTAGGCTTAGGGAAGGGCACCCCTAGACTTAGGGTAGGGCACCCCGTGGATTAGGCTAGGGCACGCCTAGGCTTATACTTGGGCAGCCCTAGGCTTAGGCTAAGGCTAGTGTTCCCCTAGCCTAAGGCTAGGGAATCACTAGGGTTAGGCTAGGGCACCCCTAGGCTTTGGCTAGGGCACCCCTAGGCTTAGGCTAGGGCTAGGGCTCCTCAAGCCTAAGGCCTGGGCACCCTTAGGCTTTGGCTAGGGCACCCCTAAGCTTAGGCTAGGGCACTCCTAGGCTTAGGCTAGGGCACCCCTAGGCTTAGGCTAAGGCTAGGGCTCCCCTAGCCTAACCCTAGGGCACCTCTAGGCTTAGGCTAGGGCACCCCAAGGCTTGGGCTAGGGTACCCCTAAGCTTAGGCTAGGGCACCCCTAGTCTTAGGCTAGGGCACCCCTAGGCTTAGGCTAGGGCACCCCTAGGCTTAGGCTAGGGCACCCCTAGGCTTAGGCTTAGGCTAGGGCTCAGCTAGCCTAAGGCTAGGGCAAGCCTAGGCTTTGGCTAGGGCACCCCTAGGCTTAGGAAAGGGCACCCCTAGACTTAGGGTAGGGCACCCCTTGGCTTAGGCTAGGGCACGCCTAGGCTTATGCTTGGGCACCCCTAGGCTTAGGCTAAGGCTAGTGTTCCCCTAGCCTAAGGCTATGGCATCACTAGGGTTAGGCGAGGGCACCCCTAGGCTTTGGCTAGGGCACCCCTAGGCTTAGGCTAGGGCTAGGGCTCCTCAAGCCTAAGGCCTGGGCACCCTTAGGCTTTGGCTAGGGCACCCCTAAGCTTAGGCTAGGGCACTCCTAGGCTTAGGCTAGGTCACCCCTAGCCTTAGGCAAGGACACCACTAGGTTTAGGCTAAGGCTAGGGCTCCCCTACCCTAAGGCTAGGGCACCCCTAGGCTTAGGATAGGGCACCCCTAGGCTTAGGATAGGGCACCTCTAGGCTTAGGCTAGGGAACCCCTAGGCTTATGCTAGGATACCCCTAGGCTTAGGCTAAGGCTAGGGCTCCACTAGACTAAGGCTAGGGCTCCTCTAGCCGAACGCTAGGGCAGCCCTAGGCTTGGGCTAGGGCACTCCTAGGCTTAGGCTAGGGCGCCCCTAGGCTTAGACTAAGACTAGGGCTCCCCTACCATAAGGTGAGGTCACCCCTAGGCTTAGGCTAGGGAACCCCTAGGTTTAGGCTAGGGCACCTCTAAGCTTAGGCTAGTGCACCCCTAGGCTTAGGCTAAGGCTAGGGCTCCACTTGCCTAACCCTAGGGCACCCCTAGGCTTAGCTTGGGCACCCCTAGGCTAAGGCTAGGGCACCCCTAAGCTTAGGCTAGGGCACCCCTAGTCTTAGGCTAAGGCATCACTAGGCTTAGGCTAGGGAAGCCCTAGACGTAGGCTGGGGCACCCCTAGGCTTAGGCTAGGGCACCCCTAGTCTTAGGTTAGGGCACACAAAGGCTTAGGCTAAGGCTAGGGCTCAGCTATCCTAAGGCTAGGGTACCCCTAGGATTAGGCTAGGACACCCCTAGGCTTAGGCTAAGGCACCCCTAGGCTTAGACTAGGGCACCTGTAGGCTTAGCCTAGGGCACCCCTAGGCTTAGGCTAAGGCTAGGGCTCCACTAGACTAAGGCTAGGGCACCTCTAGCCTTAGGGTAGGGCACCCCTAGGCTTAGGCTAGGGCACCCCTAGGCTTAGGCTAAGGCACCTCTAGCCTTAGGCTAGGGAACCCCTAGGCTTAGGCTAAGGCTAGGGCTCAGCTAGGCTAAGGCTAGGGCAACACTAGGCTTAGGGTAGGTCACCCCTAGGCTTGGGCTAAGGCTAGGGCATCCCTAGGCTTAGGCTAGGGCACCTCTAGGCTTAGGTAGGGCAACCCTAGGCTTATGCTAGGGCACCCCTAGGCTTAGGCTAAGGCTAGGGCTCCCCTAGTCTAAGCCTAGGGCACCCCTAGGCTTAGGCTAGGGCACCCCTAGGCTTAGGCTAGGACACCACTAGCCTTAGGCTAGGGCGCCCCTAGGCTTAGGCTAGGGCACCCCTAGGCTTAGGCTAGGGCACCTCTAAGCTTAGGCTAGTGCACCCCTAGGCTTAGGCTAAGGCTAGGGCTCCACTTGCCTAACCCTAGGGCACCCCTAGGCTTAGCTAGGGCACCCCTAGTCTTAGGCTAGGGCACCCCTAGGCTTAGGCTAAGGCTAGGGCTTTCCTAGCCTAAGGCTATGTCACCCCTAGGCTAGGCTAGGGAAATGCTAGGTTTAGGCTAGGGCGTCCCAAGGCTTACGCTAAGGCTAGGGCTCCCCTAGCCTAAGGTTAGGGCACCCCTAGTCTTAGGCTAGGGCAGCCTTAGGCTTAGGCTAGGACACCCGTAGGCTTAGGCTAGGGCACCCCTAGTCTTAGTCAAGGGCACCCCTAGGCTTAGGCTAAGGCTAGGGCTCCCCTAGCCTAAAGCTAGGGCATCCCTAGGCTTAGGCTAGGGCACCCCTAGGCTTAGGCTAGGGCACCCCATGGCTTAGGATAGGGCACCCCTAGGCGTAGGCTAAGGCTAGGGTTCCACTAGACTAAGGCTAGGGCACCACTAGCCTTAGGCTAGGGCACCACTAGGCTTAGTTAGGGCAACCCAAGGCTTATGCTAGGGTACCCCTAGGCTTAGGCTAGTGCACCCATAGGCTTAGGCTAGGGCACCCCTAAGCTTAGGCTAGGGCACCCCTAGTCTTACGCTAGGGCACCCCTAGATTTAGGCTAAGGCTAGGGCTCCCCTTACCTAACCATAGGGCACCCCTAGGCTTAAGCTAGGGCACCCCTAGGCTAAGCCTAGGGCATCCCTAAGCTTGGGCTAGGGCACCCCTAGTCTTACGCTAGGGCACCCCTAGGCTTAGGCTAAGGCTAGGGCTCCCCTAGCCTAAGGCTAGGACACCATTAGGCTTAGGGTAGGGAGCCCCTAGGCGTAGGCTAGGGAACCCCTAGGCTTAGTCTAAGGCTAGGGCTCAGCTAGGCTAAGGCTAGTTCAACCCTAGGCTTAGGGTAGGGCACCCCTAGGCTTAGGCTTGGGCACTCCTAGGCTTAGGCTAAGGCTAGGGCTCCCCTAGCCTAAGTCTAGGGCACCCCTAAGCTTAGGCTAGGACACCCCTAGGCTTAGGCTAGGGCACCCTTAGGCTTGGGCTAGGGCACCCCTAGGCTTGGGCTAGGGCACCCCTATTCTTAGGCTAAGGTAAGGGCTCCCCTAGCCTAAGACTAGGACACCCCTAGGCTTAGGATAGGGCACCCCTATGCTTAGGATAGGGCACCACTAGGCTTAGGCTAGGGCACCCCTAGGCTTAGGCTAAGGCTAGGACTCCCCTAGCCTAAGGCTAGGGCACCCCTAGGCTTAGGATAGGGCACCCCTATTCTTAGGCTAGGGCACCCCTAGGCTTAGGTTAAGGCTAGGGCTCCTCTAGCCCAAGGCTATGGCACCCCTAGGCTTAGGCTAGGGCACCCCTAGGCTTAGGCTAGGGCACCCCTAGGCTTAGGCTAGGGCACCCCTAGGCTTAGGCTTAGGCTAGGGCTCAGCAAGCCTAAGGCTAGGGCAAGCCTAGGCTTAGGCTAGGGCACCCCTAGACTTAGGGAAGGGCACCCCTAGGCTTAGGCTAAGGCTAGTGTTCCCCTACCTAAGGCTAGGGCATCACTAGGGTTAGGCTAGGGCACCCCTATGCTTAGGCTAGGGCACCCCTAGGCTTAGGCTAGGGCACCCCTAGGCTTAGGCTAGGGCACCCGTAGGCTTAGGCTAGGGCACCCCTAGGCTTAGGCTAGGGCACCCCTAGGCTTAGGCTAGGGCACCCCTAGGCTTAGGCTAGGGCACCCCTAGGCTTAGGCTAGGGCACCCCTAGGCTTAGGCTAGGGCACCCCTAGGCTTAGGCTAGGGCACCCCTAGGCTTAGGCTAGGGCACCCCTAGGCTTAGGCTAAGGCTAGGGCTCCCATACCCTAAGGCTAGGGCACCCCTAGGCTTAGGCTAGGCACCCTTAGGCTTAGGCTAGGGAACCCCTATTCTTAGGCTAGGGCACCTCTAGGCTTAGGCTAGGGAACCCCTAGGCTTATGCTAGGGCACCCCTAGGCTAAGGCTAAGGTTAGGGCTCCACTAGACTAAGGCTAGGGCTCCTCTAGCCGAACGCTAGGGCATACCTAGGCTTGGGCTAGGGCACCCCTAGTCTTAGACTAAAGTTAGGGCTCCCCTACCATAAGGCTAGGTCACCCCTAGGCTTAGGATAGGGAACCCATAGGTTTAGGCTAGGGCGCCCCAAGGCTTACGCTAAGGCTAGGGTTCCCCTAGCCTAACCCTAGGGCACCTCTAGGCTTAGGCTAGGAAACTCGTAGGCTTAGGCTAGGGCACCCCTAGTCTTAGGCTAGGGCACCACTAGGCTTAGGCTAAGGCTAGGGCTCCCCTAGTCTAGGGCTAGGGCACCCCTAAGCTTATGCTAGGGCACCCCTAGGCTTAGGCTAGGGCACGCCTAGACTTAGGCTAAGGCTAGGGCTCCCCTAGCCTAACCCTAGGGCACCTCTAGGCTTAGGCTAGGCCACCCCAATGCTTGGGCTAGGGCACCCCTAAGCTTAGGCTAGGGTACCCCTAGTCTTAGGCTAGGGCACCCCTAGGCCTAGGCTAGGGCACCCCTAGGCTTAGGCTAGGGCACCCCTAGGCTTAGGCTTAGGCTAGGGCTCAGCTTGCCTAAGGCTAGGGCAAGCCTAGGCTTTGGCTAGGGCACCCCTAGGCTTAGGGAAGGGCACCCCTAGACTTAGGGTAGGGCACCCCTTGGCTTAGGCTAGGGCACGCCTAGGCTTATGCTTGGGCAGCCCTAGGCTTAGGCTAAGGCTAGTGTTCCCCTAGCCTAAGGCTAGGGCATCACTAGGGTTAGGTTGGGCACCCCTAGGCTTTGGCTAGGGCACCCCTAGGCTTAGGCTAGGGCATCCCTAGGCTTAGCCTAGGGCACCCCTAGGCTTAGGCTAGGGCACCCCATGGCTTAGAATAGGGCACCCCTAGGCGTAGGCTAAGGCTAGGGCTCCACTAGTCTAAGGCTAGGGCACCCCTAGCCTTAGGTTAGGGCACCCTAGGCTTAGGCTAGGGCAACCCTAGGCTTATGCTAGGGCACCCCTAGGCTTTGGCTAGGGCACCCCTAGGTTTAGGCTAGGTCACCCCTAGCCTTAGGCAAGGACACCATTAGGTTTAGGCTAAGGCTAGGGCTCCCCTACCCTAAGGCTAGGGCACCACTAGGCTTAGGCTAGGGCACCTCTAGGCTTAGGCTAGGGAACCCCTAGGCTTACGCTAGGGCACCCCTAGGCTTAGGCTAAGGTTGGGCTCCACTAGACTAAGGCTAGGGCTCCTCTAGCAGAACGCTAGGGCAGCCCTAGGCTTGGGCTTGGGGACCCCTAGGCTTAGGCTAGGGCACCCCTAGGCTTAGACAAAGAATAGGGCTCCCCCACCCAAAGGCTAGGTCACCCCTAGGCTTAGGCTAGGGAACCACTAGGTTTAGGCTAGGGCGCCCAAAGGGTTATGCTAAGGCTAGGGCTCCCCTAGCCTAAGGTTAGGGCACCCCTAGGCTTAGGCTAGGACACCCGTAGTCTTAGGCTAGGGCACCCCTAGTCTTAGGCTAGGGCACCGCTAGGCTTAGGCTAAGGCTAGGGCTCCCCTAGCCTTAGGCTAGGGCATCCCTAGGCTTAGGCTAGGGCACCCCTAGGCTTAGGCTAGGGCACCCCATGGCTTAGAATAGGGGACCCCTAGGCGTAGGCTAAGGCTAGGGCTCAGCTAGGCTAAGGCTAGGGCAACACTAGGCTTAGGGTAGGTCACCACTAGGCTTAGGTAGGGCGCCCCTAGGCTTAGGCTAGGGCACCCCTAGGCTTAGGCTAGGGCACCTCTAAGCTTAGGCTAGTGCAACCCTAGGCTTAGGCTAAGGCTAGGGCTCCACTTGCCTAACCCTAGGGCACCCCTAGGCTTAGGCTAAGGCTAGGGCTTTCCTAGCCTAAGGCTAAGGCACCACTAGGCTTAGGCTAGGGAACCCCTAGACGTATGCTAGGGCACCCCTAGGCTTAGGCTAGGGCACCCCTAGACTTAGGTTAGGGCACACATAGGCTTAGGCTAAGGCTAGGGCTCAGCTAGCCTAAGGCTAGGGTACCCCTAGGATTAGGCTAGGACACCCCTAGGCTTAGGCTAAGGCACCCCTAGGCTTAGACTAGGGCAACTGTAGGCTTAGCCTAGGGCACCCCTAGGCTTAGGCTAAGGCTAGGGCTCCACTAGACTAAGGCTAGGGCACCTCTAGCCTTAGGCTAGGGCACCCCTAGGCTTAGGCTAGAGCACCCCTAGGCTTAGGCTAAGGCACCTCTAGCCTTAGGCTAGGGAACCCCTAGGCTTAGGCTAAGGCTAGGGCTCAGCTAGGCTAAGGCTAGGGCAACACTAGGCTTAGGGTAGGTCACCCCTAGGCTTAGGCTAAGGCTAGGGCTCCCATAGCCTAAGGCTAGGGCACCCCTAGGATTAGGCTAGGACACCACTAGCCTTAGGCTAGGGCACCCCTAGGTTTAGGCTAGGGCACCCCTAGGCTTAGGCTAGTGAACCCCTAGTCTTAGGCTAAGGCTTGGGCTCCCCTTGCCTAACCATATGGCACCCCTAGGCTTAGGCTAGGGCACCCCTAGCCTTAGGCAAGGACAACACTAGGCTTAGGCTAAGGCTAGGGCTCCCCTACCCTAAGGCTAGGGCACCCCTAGGCTTAGGCTAGGGCACCCCTAGGCTTAGGATAGGGCACCCCTAGGCTTAGATTAGGGCACCTCTAGGCTTAGGCTAGGGAACCCCTAGGCTTACGCTAGGGCACCCCTAGGCTTAGGCTAAGGCTAGGGCTCCACTAGACTAAGGCTAGGGCTCCTCTAGCCGAACGCTAGGGCATCCCTAGGCTTGGGCTAGGGCACCCCTAGGCTTAGGCTAGGGCTAGGGCTCCTCAAGCCTAAGGCCTGGGCACCGTTAGGCTTAGGCTAGGGCACCCATAAGCTTAGGCTAGGGCACCCCTAGGCTTAGGCTAGGGCACCCCTAGCCTTAGGCAAGGACACCCCTAGCCTTAGGCTAAGGCTAGGGCTCCCTTACCCTAAGGCTAGGGCACCCCTAGGCTTAGCCTAGGCACCCCTAGGCTTAGGCTAGGGCACCCCTATGCTTAGGCTAGGGCACCTCTTGGCTTAGGCTAGGGAACCCCTAGGCTTATGCTAGGGCACCCCTAGGCTTAGGCTAAGGTTAGGGCTCCACTAGACTAAGGCTAGGGCTCCTCTAGCCGACGCTAGGGCATACCTAGGCTTGGGCTAGGGCACCCCTAGTCTTAGACTAAAGCTAGGGCTCCCCTACCATAAGGCTAGGTCACCCCTAGGCTTAGGATAGGGAACCCATAGGTTTAGGCTAGGGCGCACCAAGGCTGACGCTAAGGCTAGGGCTCCCCTAGCCTAACCCTAGGGCACCTCTAGGCTTAGGCTAGGACACCCATAGGCTTAGGCTAGGGCACCCCTAGTCTTAGGCTAGGGCACCGCTAGGCTTAGGCTAAGGCTAGGGCTCCCCTAGTCTAGGGCTAGGGCACCCCTAAGCTTAGGCTAGGGCACCCCTTGGCTTAGGCTAGGGCACCCCTAGGCTTAGGCTAAGGCTAGGGCTCCCCTAGCCTAACCCTAGGGCACCTCTAGGCTTAGGCTAGGGCACCCCAAGGCTTGGGCTAGGGCACCCCTAAGCTTAGGCTAGGGCACCCCTAGGCTTAGGCTAGGGCACCCCTAGGCTTAGGCTAGGGCACCCCTAGGCTTAGGCTTAGGCTAGGGCTTAGCTAGCCTAAGGCTAGGGCAAGCCTAGGCTTTGGCTAGGGCACCCCTAGGCTTAGGGAAGGGCACCCCTAGACTTAGGGTAGGGCACCCCGTGGATTAGGCTAGGGCACGCCTAGGCTTATACTTGGGCAGCCCTAGGCTTAGGCTAAGGCTAGTGTTCCCCTAGCCTAAGGCTAGGGCATCACTAGGGTTAGGCTAGGGCACCCCTAGGCTTTGGCTAGGGCACCCCTAGGCTTAGGCTAGGGCTAGGGCTCCTCAAGCCTAAGGCCTGGGCACCCTTAGGCTTTGGCTAGGGCACCCCTAAGCTTAGGCTAGGGCACTCCTAGGCTTAGGCTAGGGCACCCCTAGGCTTAGGCTAAGGCTAGGGCTCCCCTAGCCTAAACCTAGGGCACCTCTAGGCTTAGGCTAGGGCACCCCAAGGCTTGGGCTAGGGTACCCCTAAGCTTAGGCTAGGGCACCCCTAGTCTTAGGCTAGGGCACCCCTAGGCTTAGGCTAGGGCACCCCTAGGCTTAGGCTAGGGCACCACTAGGCTTAGGCTTAGGCTAGGGCTCAGCTAGCCTAAGGCAAGGGCAAGCCTAGGCTTTGGCTAGGGCACCCCTAGGCTTAGGGAAGGGCACCCCTAGACTTAGGGTAGGGCACCCCTTGGCTTAGGCTAGGGCACGCCTAGGCTTATGCTTGGGCACCCCTAGGCTTAGGCTAAGGCTAGTGTTCCCCTAGCCTAAGGCTATGGCATCACTAGGGTTAGGCGAGGGCACCCCTAGGCTTTGGCTAGGGCACCCCTAGGCTTAGGCTAGGGCTAGGGCTCCTCAAGCCTAAGGCCTGGGCACCCTTAGGCTTTGGCTAGGGCACCCCTAAGCTTAGGCTAGGGCACTCCTAGGCTTAGGCTAGGTCACCCCTAGCCTTAGGCAAGGACACCACTAGGTTTAGGCTAAGGCAAGGGCTCCCCTACCCTAAGGCTAGGGCACCCCTAGGCTTAGGCTAGGGCACCCCTAGGCTTAGGCTAGGGCACCTCTAGGCTTAGGCTAGGGAACCCCTAGGCTTATGCTAGGATACCCCTAGGCTTAGGCTAAGGCTAGGGCTCCACTAGACTAAGGCTAGGGCTCCTCTAGCCGAACGCTAGGGCAGCCCTAGGCTTGGGCTAGGGCACTCCTAGGCTTAGGCTAGGGCACCCCTAGGCTTAGACTAAGACTAGGGCTCCCCTACCATAAGGTGAGGTCACCCCTAGGCTTAGGCTAGGGAACCCCTAGGTTTAGGCTAGGGCGCCCAAAGGGTTATGCTAAGGCTAGGGCTCCCCTAGCCTAAGGTTAGGGCACCCCTAGGCTTAGGTTGGGCACCTCTAGGCTTAGGCTAGGACACCCGTAGGCTTAGGCTAGGGCACCCCTAGTCTTAGGCTAGGGCACCGCTAGGCTTAGGCTAAGACTAGGGCTCCCCTAGCCTTAGGCTAGGGCATCCCTAGGCTTAGGCTAGGGCACCCCTAGGCTTAGGCTAGGGCACCCCATGGCTTAGAATAGGGCACCCCTAGGCGTAGGCTAAGGCTAGGGCTCCACTAGACTAAGGCTAGGGCACCCCTAGCCTTAGGTTAGGGCACCCCTAGGCTTAGGCTAGGGCAACCCTAGGCTTATGCTAGGGCACCCCTAGGCTTTGGCTAGGGCACCCCTAGGTTTAGGCTAAGGCTAGGGCTCCCCTAGTCTAAGGCTAGGGCACCCCTAGGCTTAGGCTAGGGAGCCCCTAGGCTTAGGCTAGGACACCACTAGGCTTAGGCTAGGGCACCCCTAGGCTTAGGCTAGGGCACCCCTAGGCTTAGGCTAGGGCACCTCTAAGCTTAGGCTAGTGCACCCCTAGGCTTAGGCTAAGGCTAGGGCTCCACTTGCCTAACCCTAGGGCACCCCTAGGCTTAGCTAGGGCACCCCTAGGCTAAGGCTAGGGCACCCCTAAGCTTAGGCTAGGGCACCCCTAGTCTTAGGCTAAGGCATCACTAGGCTTAGGCTAGGGAAGCCCTAGACGTAGGCTAGGGCACCCCTAGGCTTAGGCTAGGGCACCCCTAGTCTTAGGTTAGGGCACACATAGGCTTAGGCTAAGTCTAGGGCTCAGCTAGCCTAAGGTTAGGGTACCCCTAGGATTAGGCTAGGACACCCCTAGGCTTAGGCTAAGGCACCCCTAGGCTTAGACTAGGGCACCTGTAGGCTTAGCCTAGGGCACCCCTAGGCTTAGGCTAAGGCTAGGGCACCTCTAGCCTTAGGCTAGGGCACCCCTAGGCTTAGGCTAGGGCACCCCTAGGCTTAGGCTAAGGCACCTCTAGCCTTAGGCTAGGGAACCCCTAGGCTTAGGCTAAGGCTAGGGCTCAGCTAGGCTAAGGCTAGGGCAACACTAGGCTTAGGGTAGGTCACCCCTAGGCTTGGGCTAAGGCTAGGGCATCCCTAGGCTTAGGCTAGGGCACCTCTAGGCTTAGGTAGGGCAACCCTAGGCTTATGCTAGGGCACCCCTAGGCTTAGGCTAAGGCTAGGGCTCCCCTAGTCTAAGCCTAGGGCACCCCTAGGCTTAGGCTAGGGCACCCCTAGGCTTAGGCTAGGACACCACTAGGCTTAGGCTAGGGCGCCCCTAGGCTTAGGCTAGGGCACCCCTAGGCTTAGGCTAGGGCACCTCTAAGCTTAGGCTAGTGCACCCCTAGGCTTAGGCTAAGGCTAGGGCTCCACTTGCCTAACCCTAGGGCACCCCTAGGCTTAGCTAGGGCACCCCTAGTCTTAGGCTAGGGCACCCCTAGGCTTAGGCTAAGGCTAGGGCTTTCCTAGCCTAAGGCTAAGGCACCACTAGGCTTAGGCTAGGGAACCCCTAGACGTAGGCTAGGGCACCCCTAGGCTTAGGCTAGGGCACCCCTAGACTTAGGTTAGGGCACACATAGGCTTAGGCTAAGGCTTGGGCTCAGCTAGGCTAAGGCTAGGGTACCCCTAGGATTAGGCTAGGACACCCCTAGGCTTAGGCTAAGGCACCCCTAGGCTTAGACTAGGGCACCTGTAGGCTTAGCCTAGGGCACCCCTAGGCTTAGGCTAAGGCTAGGGCTCCACTAGACTAAGGCTAGGGCACCCCTAGGATTAGGCTAGGACACCACTAGCCTTAGGCTAGGGCACCCCTAGGTTTAGGCTAGGGCACCCCTAGGCTTAGGCTAGTGAACCCCTAGTCTTAGGCTAAGGCTTGGGCTCCCCTTGCCTAACCATATGGCACCCCTAGGCTTAGGCTAGGGCACCCCTAGCCTTAGGCAAGGACAACACTAGGCTTAGGCTAAGGCTAGGGCTCCCCTACCCTAAGGCTAGGGCACCCCTAGGCTTAGGCTAGGGCACCGCTAGGCTTAGGATAGGGCACCCCTAGGCTTAGATTAGGGCACCTCTAGGCTTAGGCTAGGGAACCCCTAGGCTTACGCTAGGGCACCCCTAGGCTTAGGCTAAGGCTAGGGCTCCACTAGACTAAGGCTAGGGCTCCTCTAGCCGAACGCTAGGGCATCCCTAGGCTTGGGCTAGGGCACCCCTAGGCTTAGGCTAGGGCTAGGGCTCCTCAAGCCTAAGGCCTGGGCACCCTTAGGCTAAGGCTAGGGCTCCCTTACCCTAAGGCTAGGGCACCCCTAGGCTTAGCCTAGGCACCCCTAGGCTTAGGCTAGGGCACCCCTATGCTTAGGCTAGGGCACCTCTAGGCTTAGGCTAGGGAACCCCTAGGCTTATGCTAGGGCACCCCTAGGCTTAGGCTAAGGTTAGGGCTCCACTAGACTAAGGCTAGGGCTCCTCTAGCTGACGTTAGGGCATACCTAGGCTTGGGCTAGGGCACCCCTAGTATTAGACTAAAGCTAGGGCTCCCCTAGCATAAGGCTAGGTCACCCCTGGGCTTAGGATAGGGAACCCATAGGTTTAGGCTAGGGCGCACCAAGGCTGACGCTAAGGCTAGGGCTCCCCTAGCCTAACCCTAGGGCACCTCTAGGCTTAGGCTAGGACACACGTAGGCTTAGGCTAGGGCACCCCTAGTCTTAGGCTAGGGCACCGCTAGGCTTAGGCTAAGGCTAGGGCTCCCCTAGTCTAGGGCTAGGGCACCCCTAAGCTTAGGCTAGGGCACCCCTAGGCTTAGGCTAGGGCACCCCTAGGCTTAGGCTAAGGCTAGGGCTCCCCTAGCCTAACCCTAGGGCACCTCTAGGCTTAGGCTAGGGCACTCCAAGGCTTGGGCTAGGGCACCCCTAAGCTTAGGCTAGGGCACCCCTAGGCTTAGGCTAGGGCACCCCTAGGCTTAGGCTAGGGCACCCCTAGGCTTAGGCTTAGGCTAGGGCTTAGCTAGCCTAAGGCTAGGGCAAGCCTAGGCTTTGGCTAGGGCACCCCTAGGCTTAGGGAAGGGCACCCCTAGACTTAGGGTAGGGCACCCCGTTGATTAGGCTAGGGCACGCCTAGGCTTATAGTTGGGCAGCCCTAGGCTTAGGCTAAGGCTAGTGTTTCCCTAACCTAAGGCTAGGGCACCACTAGGGTTAGGCTAGGGCACCCCTAGGCTTTGGCTAGGGCACCCCTAGGCTTAGGCTAGGGCTAGGGCTCCTCAAGCCTAAGGCCTGGGCACCCTTAGGCTTTGGCTAGGGCACCCCTAAGCTTAGGCTAGGGCACTCCTAGGCTTAGGCTAGGGCACCCCTAGGCTTAGGCTAAGGCTAGGGCTCCCCTAGCCTAACCCTAGGGCACCTCTAGGCTTAGGCTAGGGCACCCCAAGGCTTGGGCTAGGGTACCCCTAAGCTTAGGCTAGGGCACCCCTAGGCTTAGGCTAGGGCACCCCTAGGCTTAGGCTAGGGCACCCCTAGGCTTAGGCATACGCTAGGGCTCAGCTAGCCTAAGGCTAGGGCAAGCCTAGGCTTTGGCTAGGGCACCCCTAGGCTTAGGGAAGGGCACCCCTAGACTTAGGGTAGGGCACCCCTTGGCTTAGGCTAGGGCACGCCTAGGCTTATGCTTGGGCACCCCTAGGCTTAGGCTAAGGCTAGTGTTCCCCTAGCCTAAGGCTAGGGCATCACTAGGGTTAGGCGAGGGCACCCCTAGGCTTTGGCTAGGGCACCCCTAGGCTTAGGCTAGGGCTAGGGCTCCTCAAGCCTAAGGCCTGGGCACCCTTAGACTTTGGCTAGGGCACCCCTAAGCTTAGGCTAGGGCACTCCTAGGCTTAGGCTAGGTCACCCCTAGCCTTAGGCAAGGACACCACTAGGTTTAGGCTAAGGCTAGGGCTCCCCTACCCTAAGGCTAGGGCACCCCTAGGCTTAGGCTAGGGCACCCCTAGGCTTAGGCTAGGGCACCTCTAGGCTTAGGCTAGGGAACCCCTAGGCTTATGCTAGGATACCCCTAGGCTTAGGCTAAGGCTAGGGCTCCACTAGACTAAGGCTAGGGCTCCTCTAGCCGAACGCTAGGGCAGCCCTAGGCTTGGGCTAGGGCACTGCTAGGCTTAGGCTAGGGCACCCCTAGGCTTAGACTAAGACTAGGGCTCCCCTACCATAAGGTGAGGTCACCCCTAGGCTTAGGCTAGGGAACCCCTAGGTTTAGGCTAGGCCGCCCAAAGGGTTATGCTAAGGCTAGGGCTCCCCTAGCCTAAGGTTAGGGCACCCCTAGGCTTAGGTTGGGCACCTCTAGGCTTAGGCTAGGACACCCGTAGGCTTAGGATAGGGCACCCCTAGTCTTAGGCTAGGGCACCGCTAGGCTTAGGCTAAGACTAGGGCTCCCCTAGCCTTTGGCTAGGGCATCCCTAGGCTTAGGCTAGGGCACCCCTAGGCGTAGGCTAAGGCTAGGGCTCCACTAGACTAAGGCTAGGGCACCCCTAGCCTTAGGTTAGGGCACCCCTAGGCTTAGGCTAGGGCAACCCTAGGCTTATGCTAGGGCACCCCTAGGCTTTGGCTAGGGCACCCCTAGGTTTAGGCTAAGGCTAGGGCTCCCCTAGTCTAAGGCTAGGGCACCCCTAGGCTTAGGCTAGGGCGCCCCTAGGCTTAGGCTAGGACACCACTAGGCTTAGGCTAGGGCACCCCTAGGCTTAGGCTAGGGCACCCCTAGGCTTAGGCTAGGGCACCTCTAAGCTTAGGCTAGTGCACCCCTAGGCTTAGGCTAAGGCTAGGGCTCCACTTGCCTAACCCTAGGGCACCCCTAGGCTTAGCTAGGGCACCCCTAGACTAAGGCTAGGGCACCCCTAAGCTTAGGCTAGGGCACCCCTAGTCTTAGGCTAAGGCATCACTAGGCTTAGGCTAGGGAACCCCTAGACGTAGGCTAGGGCACCCCTAGGCTTAGGCTAGGGCACCCCTAGTCTTAGGTTAGGGCACACATAGGCTTAGGCTAAGGCTAGGGCTCAGCTAGCCTAAGGCTAGGGTACCCCTAGGATTAGTCTAGGACACCCCTAGGCTTAGGCTAAGGCACCCCTAGGCTTAGACTAGGGCACCTGTAGGCTTAGCCTAGGGCACCCCTAGGCTTAGGCTAAGGCTAGGGCTCCACTAGACTAAGGCTAGGGCACCTCTAGCCTTAGGCTAGGGCACCCCTAGGCTTAGGCTAGGGCACCCCTAGGCTTAGGCTAAGGCACCTCTAGCCTTAGGCTAGGGAACCCCTAGGCTTAGGCTAAGGCTAGGTCTCAGCTAGGCTAAGGCTAGGGCAACACTAGGCTTAGGGTAGGTCACCCCTAGGCTTGGGCTAAGGCTAGGGCATCCCTAGGCTTAGGCTAGGGCACCTCTAGGCTTAGGTAGGGCAACCCTAGGCTTATGCTAGGGCACCCCTAGGCTTAGGCTAAGGCTAGGGCTCCCCTAGTCTAAGCCTAGGGCACCCCAAGGCTTAGGCTAGGGCACCCCTAGGCTTAGGCTAGGACACCACTAGGCTTAGGCTAGGGCACCCCTAGGCTTAGGCTAGGGCACCCCTAGGCGTAGGCTAAGGCACCTCTAGCCTTAGGCTAGGGAACCCCTAGGCTTAGGCTAAGGCTAGGGCAACACTAGGCTTAGGGTAGGTCACCCCTAGGCTTGGGCTAAGGCTAGGGCATCCATAGACTTAGGCTAGGGCACCTCTAGGCTTAGGGAGGGCAACCCTAGGCTTATGCTAGGGCACCCCTAGGCTTAGGCTAAGGCTAGGGCTCCCCTAGTCTAAGCCTAGGGCACCCCTAGGCTTAGGCTAGGGCACCCTTAGGCTTAGGCTAGGACACCACTAGGCTTAGGCTAGGGCACCCCTAGGTTTAGGCTAGGGCACCCCTAGGCTTAGGCTAGTGAACCCCTAGGCTTAGGCTAAGGCTTGGGCTCCCCTTGCCTAACCATATGGCACCCCTAGGCTTAGGCTAGGGCACCCCTAGCCTTAGGCAAGGACACCACTAGGCTTAGGCTAAGGCTAGGGCTCCCCTACCCTAAGGCTAGGGCACCCCTAGGCTTAGGCTAGGGCACCCCTAGGCTTAGGCTAGGGCACCCCTAGGCTTATACTAGGGCACTTCTAGGCTTAGGCTAGGGAACACCTAGGCTTACGCTAGAGAACCCCTAGGCTTAGGCTAAGGCTAGGGCTCCACTAGACTAAGGCTAGGGCTCCTCTAGCCGAACGCTAGGGCATCCCTAGGCTTGGGCTAGGGCACCCCTAGGATTAGACTAAGGCTAGGTCTCACCTACCCTAAGGCTAGGTCACCCCTAGGCTTAGGCTAGGGAACTCCTAGGTTTAGGCTAGGGCGCCCAAAGGGTTACGCTAAGGCTAGGGCTCCCCTAGCCTAAGGTTAGGGTATCGCTAGGCTTAGGATAGGCACCCCTAGGCATAGGCTAGGACACCCGCAGGCTTAGGCTAGGGCAGCCCTAGTCTTAGGCTAGGGCACCGGTAGGCTTAGGCTAAGTCTAGGGCTCCACTAGACTAAGGCTAGGGCACCTCTAGCCTTAGGCTAGTGCACCCCTAGGCTTAGGCTAGGGCACCCCTAGGCTTAGGCTAAGGCAACTCTAGCCTTAGGCTAGGGAACCTCTAGGCTTAGGCTAAGGGTAGGGCTCAGCTAGGCTAAGGCTAGGGCAACCCTAGGCTTAGGGTAGGGCACACCTAGGCTTAGGTTAGGGCACCTCTAACCTTAGGCTAGGGCACCCCTAGGCATAGGTTAGGGCACCCCTAGGCTTAGGCTAGGGCACCCCTAGTCTTAGGATAGGGCACTCCAAGGTTTCGGCTAAGGCGAGGACTCCCCTAGCCTAAGCCTAGGGTACCCCTAGGCTTAGGCTAGGGTACCCCTAGACTTAGGCTACGGCACCCCAAGGCTTAGGCTAGGGCACCCCTAGGATTAGGCTAAGGCTAGGGCTCCTCTAGCCTAGCGCTAGGGCATCCCTAGGCTTGGGTGGGCACCCCTAGGCTTAGGCTACGGCACCCCTAGGCTTAGACTAAGGCTAGGGCTCCCCTAGCCTAAGGTTAGGGCACCCCTAGGCTTAGGCTAGGGCACCACTATGCTTAGGCTAGGTACCCCTAGACTTAGGCTCAGGCACACCTAGGCTTAGGCTGGGGCACCCCTAAGCTTAGGCTAAGGCTAGGGCTCCCCTAGCCTAAAGCTTGGGTACCCCTAGGCTTAGGCTAGGGCACCACTAGACTTAGGTTAGGGCACCCCTAAGCTTAGGCTAGGGCACGCCTAGGCTTAGGTTAAGGCTAGGGCTCCTCTAGCCTAACGGTAGGGCATCCCTAGGCTTGGGCTAGGGCACCCCTAGGCTTAGGCTAGGGCACCCCTAGGCTTAGACTAAGGCTAGGGCTCACCTAGCCTAAAGCTAGGTCACCCCTAGGCTAGACTAGGGAACCCCTAGGTTTAGGCTAGGGCGTCCCAAGGCTTACGCTAAGGCTAGGGCTCCCCTAGCCTAAGGTTAGGGCAGCCCTAGGCTTAGGCTAGGGCAGCCGTAGTCTTAGGCTAGGACACCCGTAGGCTTAGGCTAGGGCACCCCTAGTCTTAGTCTAGGGCACACCTAGGCATAGGCTAAGGCTAGGGCTCCTCTAGCCTAAGGCTAGGGCATCCCTAGGCTTTGGCTAGGGCACCCCTAGGCTCAGGCTAGGACACCACTAGGCTTAGGCTAGGGCACCCCTAGGCTTAGGCTAGGGCACCCCTAGGCTTAGGCAAGGGCACCTCTAAGCTTAGGCTAGTGCACCCCTAAGCTTAGGCTAAGGCTAGGGCTCCCCTTGCCTAACCCTAGGGCACCCCTATGCTTAGGCTAGGGCACCCCTAGGCTAAGGCTAGGGCACCCCTAAGCTTAGGCTAGGGCACCCCTAGTCTTAGGCAAGGGCACCCCTAGGCTTAGGCTAAGGCTAGCGTTTCATAGCCTAAGGCTAAGGCACCACTAGGCTTAGGCTAGGGAACCCCTAGGCGTAGGCTAGGGCACCCCTAAGCTTAGGCTAGGGCACCCCTAGACTTAGGCTAGGGCACACCTAGGCTTAGGCTAAGGCACCCCTAGGCTTAGACTAGGGCACCTGTAGGCTTAGGCTAGGGCACCCGTAGGCTTAGGCTAAGGCTAGGGCTCCACTAGACTAAGGCTAGGGCACCTCTAGCCTTAGGCTAGGGCACCCCTAGGCTTAGGCTAGGGCACCCCTAGGCTTAGGCTAAGGCACCTCTAGGCTTAGGCTAGGGAACCCCTAGGCTTAGGCTAAGGCTAGGGCTCAGCTAGGCTAAGGCTAGGGCAACACTAGGCTTAGGGTAGGGCACCCCTAGGCTTAGGCTAGGTCACCCCTAGGCTTAGGCTAGGGCACCCCTAGGCTTAGGCTAAAGCTAGGGCTCCCCTAGCCTAAGGCTAGGGCACCCCTATGCTTAGGCTAGGACACCCCTAGGCTTAGGCTAGGGCATCCCTAGGCTTAGGCTAAGACTAGGGCTCCAATAGACTAAGGCTAGGGCACCTCTAGCCTTAGGCTAGGGCACCCCAAGGCTTAGGCTAGGGCACCCCTAGGCTTAGGCTAGGGCACCTCTAGGCTTAGGCTAGGGAACCCCTATGCTTAGGCTAGGGCACCCCTAGGCTTAGGCTAGGACACCCCTAGGTTTAGGCTAGGGCACCACTAGGCTTAGGCTAGGGCACACCTAGGCTTTGACTAAGGCTAGGGCTCCCCTAGCCTAAGGCTAGGGCACCCCTAGGCTTAGGCTAGGACACCCCTTGGTTTAGGCTAGGGCACCCCTAGGCTTAGGCTAGGGCACCCCTAGGCTTAGGCTAGGGGTCCCCTAGGCTTAGGCTAAGGCTAGGGAACAGCTAGCCTAAGGCTAGGGCACACCTTGGCTTAGGCTAGGGCACCCCAAGGCTTAGGGTCCGGCACCCCTAGGCTTAGGCTAGGGCACATTTAGGCTTAGGCTAGGGCACCCCTAGGCTTAGGGTAAGGCTTGGGCTCCACTAGACTAAGACTCGGGCACCCCTAGCCTTAGGCTAGGGCACCCCTAGGCTTAGGCTAGGGCACCCCTAGGCTTAGGCTAGGGCACCCCTAGGCTTAGGCTAGGGCACCCCTAGGCTTGGGCTAGGGCACCCATAGGCTTAGGCTAAGGTTAGGGCTCCCCTAGCCTAAGGCTAGGGCACCCCTAGGCTTAGGCTAGGGCACCCCTAGGCTTAGGATAGGGCACCACTAGGCTTAGGCTAGGGCACCCCTAGGCTTAGGCTAAGGCTAGGGCTCCCCTAGCCTAAGGCTAGGGCACCCCTTGGCTTAGGCTAGGGCACCCCTAGGCTTAGGCTAGGGCACCCCTAGGCTTAGGTTAAGGCTAGGGCTCCCCTAGCCTAACCCTAGGGCACCTCTAGGCTTAGCCTAGGGCACCCCAAAGCTTAGGCTAGGGCACCCCTAAGCTTAGGTTAGGGCACCCCTAGTCTTAGGCTAGGGCACCCCTAGGCTTAGGCTAAGGCTAGGGCTCCTCTAGCCTAAGGCTATGGCACCCCTAGGCTTAGGCTAGGGCACCCTTAGGCTTAGGCTAGGGCACACCTTGGCTTAGGCTTAGGCTAGGGTTCAGCTACTAAGGCTAGGGCACCCCTAGGCTTAGGGTAGGGCACCCCTAGGCTTAGGGTAGGGCACCCCTTGGCTTAGGCTAGGGCACGCCTAGGCTTATGCTTGGGCACCCCTAAGCTTAGGCTAAGGGTAGAGTTCCCCTAGCCTAAGGTTAGGGCACCACTAGGGTTAGGCTAGGGCATCCCTAGGCTTAGGCTAGGGCACCCCTAGGCTTAGGCTAGGGCAGCCCTAGGCTTAGCCTAGGGCACCCCTAGCCTAAGGCTAGGGCACCCCTAGGCTTACACTAGGGAACCCCTAGGCTTAGGCTAAGAGTAGGGCTCCCCTCGCCTAAGGCTAGGGCACCCCTAGGCTTATGCTAGGACACCCCTAGGCTTAGGCTAGGGCATCACTAGGCTTAGGCTAGGGCACCCCTAGGCTTAGGCTAAGGCTAGGGATCAGCTAGCCTAAGGCTAGGGCACCCCTAGGCTTAGGCTAGGGCACCCCTAGGCTTAGGGTCGGGCGCCCCTAGGCTTAGGCGAGGGCACATCTAGGCTTAGGCTAGGTCACCCCTAGGCTTAGGCTAAGGCTAGGGCTCCACTAGACTAAGGTTAGGGCACCCCTAGCCTTAGGCTAGGGCACCCCTAGGCTTAGGCTAGGGCACCCCTAGGCTTGGGCTAGGGCACCCCTAGGCTTGGGCTAGGTCACCCCTAGTCTTAGCCTAAGGTTAGGGCTCCCCTAGCCTAAGGCTAGGGCACCCCTTGGCTTCGGCTAGGGCACCCCTAGGCTGAGAATAGGGCACCCCTAAGTTTAGGCTAGGGCACCCCTAGTCTTAGGCTAGGGCACCCCTAGGCTTAGGCTAAGGCTAGTGCTCGTCAAGCCTAAGACTATGGCACCCCTAGGCTTAGGCTAGGGCACCCCTAGGCTTAGGCTAGGGCACCCCTAGGCTTAGGCTAGGGCACCCCTAGGCTTAGGCTAGGGCACCCCTAGGCTTAGGCTGAGGCTAGGGCTCAGCTAGTCTAAGGCTAGGGCAAGCATAGGCTTAGGCTAGGGCTCTCCTAGGCTTAGGGTAGGGCACCCTTAGGCTTAGGGTAGGGCACCCCTTGGCTTAGGCTAGGGCACGCCTAGGCTTATGCTTGGGCACCCCTAGGCTTAGGCTAAGGCTAGTGTTCACCTAGCCTAAGGATAGGGCACCACTAGGGTTAGGCTAGTGCACCCCTAGGCTTAGGCTAGGGCACCCCTAGGCTTAGGCTAGGGCACCCCTAGGCTTAGGCAAGGACACCCCTAGGCCTAGGCTAAGGCTAGGGCTCCCCTAGCCTAAGGCTAGGGCACCCCTAGTCTTAGGCTAGGGCACCCCTAGGCTTAGGCTTAGGCTAGGGCTCAGCCAGCCTAAGGCTAGGGCAAGCCTAGGCTTAGGCTAGGGCACCCCTAGGCTTAGGGTAGGGCACCCCTAGGCTTAGGGTAAGGCACCCCAGGTCTTACTCTAGGGCACGACTAGGCTAAGGCTAGGGCACCCCTTGGCTTTGGCTACGGCACTCCTAGGCTTAGGCTAGGGCACCCCTAGGATTAGGCTAGGGCACCCCAAAATTATGCTAGGGCACCCCTAGTCTTAGACTAGGGCACCCCTAGGCTTAGGCTAAGGCTAGGGCTCCCCTAACCTATGGCTAGGGCACGACTCGGCTTAGGCTAGGGAACCCTTAGGCTTAGGCTAGGGCACCCCTAAGCTTAGGCTAGGGCACCCCTAGGCTCAGGCTAGGGCACCCCTAATCTTAGGCTAGGGCACCCCTAGGCTTAGGCTAGGGCACCCCTAGGCTTAGGCTAGGGCACCCCTAGGCTTAGGCTAGGGCACGCCAAGGCTTAGGCTAGGGCACCCCTAGGCTTAGGCTAAGGCTAGTGCTCCCCTAGCGTAAGGCTAGGGCACCCCTAGGGTTAGGCTAGGGCACCCCTAGGCTTAGGCTAGGGCACCCCTAGGCTTAGGCTAGGGCACCCCTAGGCTTAGGCTTAGGCTAGGGCTCAGCTAGCCTAAGGCTAGGGCAAGCCTTGACTTAGGCTAGGGCACCCCTAGGCTTAGGGTAGGGCACCCCTAGGCTTAGGCTAGGGCACACCTAGGCTTAGGCTAGGGCACCCCTAGGATTACGCTAAGGCTAGTGCTCCCCTAGCCTAAGGCTATGGCAGCCCTAGGCTAAGGATACGGCACCCCTAGGCTTAGGCTAGGGCACCCCTAGGCTTAGGCTTAGGCTAGGGCTCAGCTAGCCTAAGGCTAGGGCAAGCCTTGGCTTAGGCTAGGGCACCCCTAGGCTTAGGCTAGGGCAGCCATAGGCTAAGGCTAAGGCTAGGGCTCCTCTATCCTAAGTCCTGGGCACCCCTAGGCTTAGGCTAGGGCACCCCTAGGCTTAGGCTAGGGCACCCCTAGGCTTAGGCTAGGGCACCCCTAGGCTTAGGCTAGGGCACCCCTAGGCTTAGGCTAGGGCACCCCTAGGCTTAGGCTAGGGCACCCCTAGGCTTAGGCTAGGGCACCCCTAGGCTTAGGCTAAGGCACCCCTAGGCTTAGGCTAAGGCTAGGGGACCCCTAGGCTTAGGCTAAGGCACCTCTTGGCTTAGGCTAAGGCTAGGTCACCCCTAGGCTTAGGCTAAGGCACCACTAGGCTTAGGCTACGGCACCCCTTGGCTGAGGCTAGGGCACCCCTAGGCTTAGGCTAAGGCTAGGTCACCCCTAGGCTTAGGCTAAGGCACCACTAGGCTTAGGCTAGGGCACCCCTAGGCTTAGGCTAGGGCACTCCCAGGCTTAGGCTAGGGCACCCCTAGTATTAGGCTAGGGCACCCCAAAATTAGGCTAGGGCACCCCTAGTCTTAGACTAGGGCACCCCTAGGCTTAGGCTAAGGCTAGGGCTCCCCTAGCCTATGGCTAGGGCACCACTAGGCTTAGGCTAGGGAACCCTTAGGCTTAGGCTAGGGCACCCCTAAGCTTATTGCTAGGGCACCCCTAGGCTTAGGCTAGGGCACCCCTAATCTTAGGCTAGGGCACCCCTAGGCTTAGGCTAGGGCACCCCTAGGCTTAGGCTAGGGCACCCCTAGACTTAGGCTAGGGCACCCCTAGGCTTAGGCTAGGGCACGCCAAGGCTTAGGCTAGGGCACCCCTAGGGTTAGGCTAAGGCTAGTGCTCCCCTAGCGTAAGGCTAGGGCACCCCTAGGGTTAGGCTAGGGCACCCCTCGGCTTAGGCTAGGGCACCCCTAGGCTTAGGCTAGGGCAGCCATAGGCTTACGCTAAGGCTAGGGCTCCCCTAGCCAAAGGCTATGGCAGCCCTAGGCTAAGGCTACGGCACCCCTAGGCTTAGGCTAGGGCACCCCTAGGCTTAGGCTTAGGCTCGGGCTCAGCTAGCCTAAAGCTAGGGCAAGCCTTGGCTTAGGCTAGGGCACCCCTAGGGTTAGGGTAGGGCACCCCTAGGCTTAGGCTAGGGCACACCTAGACTTAGGCTAGGGCACCCCTAGGCTTAGTCTAAGGCTAGGGCTCCTCTAGCCTAAGGCCTGGGCACACCAAGGCTTAGGCTAGGGCACCCCTAGGCTTAGGCTAGGGCACCTCTAGGCTTAGGCTAAGGCTAGGGGACCCTTAGGCGTAGGCTAGGTCACCCCTAGGCTTAGGCTAGGGCACCCCTAGGCTTAGGCTAAGGCTAGGTCACCCCTAGGCTTAGTCTAAGGCACCACTAAGCTTAGGCTAGGGAACCCCTAGGCTTAGGCTAGGGCACTCCTAGGCTTAGGGTAGGGCACCCCTAGGCTGAGGCTAGGGTACCCCTAGACTGAGGCTAGGGAACCCATAGGCTTAGGCTAACGCAAGGGCTCCCCTAGCCTAAGGATATGGCACCCCTAGGCTTAGGCTAGAGCACCCCTAGGCTTAAGCTAGGGCACCCGTAGGCTTAGGCTAAGGCTAGGTCTCCCCTATCCTAAGGCTAGGGCACCCCTAGGTTTTGGCTAGGGCACTCCTAGGCTTAGGCTAGAGCACCCCTAGGATTAGGCTAAGGCTAGGGCTCCCCTAGCCTAACCCTAGGGCACCCCTAGTCTTAGGCTAGGGCCCCCTAGGCTTAGGCTAGGGCACCCCTAAGCTTAGGCTAGGGCACCCCTAGTCTTAGGCTAGGGCACCCCTAGGCTTAGGCTTAGGCTAGGGCACCCCTAGGCTTAGGCTAGGGCAACCCTAGGTTTAGGCTAAGGCAAGGGAACCCCTAGGCTTAGGCTAAGGCAACACTAGGCTTAGGCTAGGGCACCCCTAGGCTTAGGCTAGGGCACCCCTAGGCTTAGGCTAGGGCACTCCTAGGCTTAGGCTAGGGCACCCCTCGTCTTAAGCTAGGGCACCCCTAGGCTTACACTAAGGCTAGGGCTCCCCTAGCCTAAGGCTAGGGCACCACTAGGCTTAGGCTAGGGCACCCCTAGGCTTAGGCTTAGGCTAGGGCTCAGCTAGCCTAAGGTTAGGGCAAGCCTTGGCTTAAGCTAGGGAACCCTTAGGCTTAGGCTAGGGCACCCCTAGGCTGAGGGTAGGGCACCCCTAGGCTGAGGCTAGGGAAACCATAGGCTTCGGCTAAGGCCAGGGCTCCCCTAGCCTAAGGATAAGGCACCCCTATGCTTAGGCTAGGGCACCCCTAGGCTTAAGCTAGGGCACCCGTAGGCTTAGGCTAAGGCTAGGTCTCCCCTATCCTAAGGCTAGCGCACCCCTAGGCTTTGGCTAGGGCACTCCTAGGCTTAGGCTAGGGCACCCCTAGGATTAGGCTAAGGCAAGGGCTCCCCTAGCCTAACCCTAGGGCACCCCTAGTCTTAGACTAGGGACCCCTAGGCTTAGGCTAAGGCTAGGGCTCCCCTATCCTATGGCTAGGGCACCACTAGGCTTAGGCTAGGGAACCCCTAGGCTTAAGCTAGGGCACTCACAGGCTTAGGCTAGGGCACCCCTAGGCTTAGGCTAGGGCACCCCTAGGCTTAGGCTTAGGCTAGGGCTCAGCTAGCCTAAGGCTTGGGCAAGCCTTGGCTTAGGCTAGGGCACCCATAGGCTTAGGCTAGGGCACACCTAGGCTTAGGCTAGGGCACCCATAGCATTAGGCTAAGTCTAGTGCTCCCCTAGCCTAAGGCTAGGGCACCCCTAAGGTTAGGCTAGGGCACCCCTAGGCTTAGGCTAAGGCTAGGGCTCCTCTAGCCTAAGGCCTGGGCACACCTAGGCTTAGGCTAGGGCACCCCTCGGCTTAGGCTAGGGCACATCTAGGCTTAGGCTAAGGCTAGGGGACCCTTAGGCGTAGGCTATGTCACCCCTACGCTTAGGCAAGGGCACCCTAGGCTTAGGTTTGGGCACCCTTAGTCTTAGGCTAGGGCACCCCAAGGCTTAGTCTAAGGCACCACTAGGCTTAGGCTAGGGAACCCCTAGGCTTAGCCTAGGGCACTCCTAGGCTTAGGCTAGGGCACCCCTAGACTGAGGCTAGGGCACCCCTAGGCTGAGGCTAGGGAACCCATAGGCTTAGGCTAAGGCCAGGGCTCCCCTAGCCTAAGGATATGGCACCCCTATGCTTAGGTTAGGGCACCCCTAGGCTTAAGCTAGGGCACCCATAGGCTTAGGCTAAGGCTCGGTCTCCCCTATACTAAGGCTAGGGCACCCCTAGGCTTTGGGTAGGGCACTCCTAGGCTTAGGCTTGGGCACCCCTAGGATTAGGCTAAGGCTAGGGCTCCCCTAGCCTAACCCTAGGGCACCCCTAGTCTTAGGCTAGGGACCCCTAGGCTTAGGCTAGGGCACCCCTAAGCTTAGGCTAGGGCACCCCTAGTCTTAGGCTAGGGCACCCCTAGGCTTAGGCTTAGGTTAGGGCACCCCTAGGCTTAGGCTAGGGTAACCCTAGGTTTAGGCTAAGGCAAGGGAACCCCTAGGCTTAGGCTAAGGCACCACTAGGCTTAGGCTAGGGCACCCCTAGGCTTAGGCTAGGGCACTCCAAGGCTTAGGCTAAGGCTAGGTCACCCCTAGGCTTAGGCTAAGGAACCACTAGGCTTAGGCTAGGGCACCCCTAGGCTTAGGCTAGGGCACTCCTAGTCTTAGGCTAGGGCACCCCTAGTCTTAGGCTAGGGCACCCCTAGGCTTAGGCGAAGGCTAGGGTTCCCCTAGCCTAAGGAAAGGGCAACACTAGGCTTAGGCTAGGGCACCCCTAGGCTTAGGCCTAGGCTAGGGCTCAGATAGCCTAAGGCTAGGGCAAGCCTTGGCTTAGGCTAGGGAACCCCTAGGCTTAGGCTAGGGCACTCCTAGGCTTAGGCTAAGGCACCCCTAGACTGAGGCTAGGGCACCCCTAGGCTGAGGCTAGGGAACCCATGGGCTTAGGCTAAGGCCAGGGCTCCCCTAGCCTAAGGATATGGCACCCCTAGGCTTAGGCTAGGGCACCCCTAGGCTTAAGCTAGGGCACCCATAGGCTTAGGCTAAGGCTCGGTCTCCCTATACTAAGGCTAGGGCACCCCTAGGCTTTGGGTAGGGCACTCCTAGGCTTAGGCTAGGGCACCCCTAGGATTAGGCTAAGGCTAGGGCTCCCCTAGCCTAACCCTAGGGCACCCCTAGTCTTAGGCTAGGGACCCCTAGTCTTAGGCTAGGGCACCCCTAAGCTTAGGCTAGGGCACCCCTAGTCTTAGGCTAGGGCACCCCTAGGCTTAGGCTTAGGCTAGGGCACCCCTAGGCTTAGGCTAGGGTAACCCTAGGTTTAGGCTAAGGCAAGGGAACCCCTAGGCTTAGGCTAAGGCACCACTAGGCTTAGGCTAGGGCACCCCTAGGCTTAGGCTAGGGCACCCCAAGGCTTAGGCTAAGGCTAGGTCACCCCTAGGCTTAGGCTAAGGCACCACTAGGCTTAGGCTAGGGCACCCCTAGGCTTAGGCTAGGGCACTCCTAGTCTTAGGCTAGGGCACCCCTAGTCTTAGGCTAGGGCACCCCTAGGCTTAGGCTAAGGCTAGGGTTCCCCTAGCCTAAGGCTAGGGCACCACTAGGCTTAGGCTAGGGCACCCCTAGGCTTAGGCCTAGGCTAGGGCTCAGATAGCCTAAGGCTAGGGCAAGCCTTGGCTTAGGCTAGGGAACCCCTAGGCTTAGGCTAGGGCACTCCTAGGCTTAGGCTAGGGCACCCCTAGGCTGAGGCTAGGGCACCCCTAGGCTGAGGCTAGGGAACCCATAGGCTTAGGCTAAGGCCAGGGCTCCCCTAGCCTAAGGATAGGGCACCCCTAGGCTTAGGCTAGGGCACACCTAGGCTTAAGCTATGGCACCCGTAGGCTTAGGCTAAGGCTAGGTCTCCCCTATCCTAAAGCTACGGCACCCCTAGGCTTTGGCTTGGGCACTCCTAGGCTTAGGCTAGGGCACCCCTAGGATTAGGTTAAGCTAGGGCTCCCCTAGCCTAACGCTAGGGCACCCCTAGTCTTAGGCTAGGGACCCCTAGGCTTAGGTTAGGGCACCCCTTATCTTAGGCTAGGGCACCCCTAGTCTTAGGCTAGGGCACCCCTACGCTTAGGCTTAGGCTAGGGCACCCCTTGGCTTAGGCTAGGGCACCCCAAGGCTTAGGCTAAGGCTAGGTCACCCCCAGGCTTAGGCTAAGGCACCACGAGGCTTAAGCTAGGGCACCCCTAGGCTTAGGCTGGGGCACTCCTAGGCTTAGGCTAGGGCACCCCTACTCTTAGGCTAGGGCACCCCTAGGCTTAGGCTAAGGCTAGGGCTCCCCTAGCCTAAGGCTAGGGCACCACTAGGCTTAGGCTAGGGCACCCTTAGGCTTAGGTTAGGGCACCCCTAAGCTTAGGCTAGGGCACCCCTAGGCTTAGGCTAAGGCTAGTGCTCCCCTAGCCTAAGCCTAGGGCACCCCTAGGGTTAGGCTAGGGTACCCCTAGGATTAGGCTAGGGCACCCCTAGGCTTAGGCTAGGGCTCTTCTAGGCTTAGGATAGGGCACCCCTAGGCTTAGGCTAGTGCACCCCTAGGCTTAGGCTAAGTCTTGTGCTCCCCTAGCCGAAGGCTAGGGCACCCCTAGGGTTAGGCTAGGGTACCCCTAGGATTAGGCTAGGGCAGCCCTAGGCTTAGGCTAAGGCTAGGGCTCCCCTAGCCTAAGGTTGGGCACCACTAGGCTCAGGCTAGGGCATCCCTAGGCTTAGCCTATGGCACCCCTAGGCTTAGGCTAAGGCTAGGGCTCCCCTAGCATAAGGCGAGGGCACCCATAGGCTTAGGCTAGGGCACCCCTTGGCTTAGGCTGGGGAACCCCTAGGCTTAGGCTAGGAAACCCCTAGGCTTAGGCTAAGGCTACGGCTCCCCTAGCCACAGGCTAGTGCACAACTAGACTCAGGCTATGGCACCCCTAGGCTTAGGCTAGGGCAATCCTAGGCTCAGGCTACGACACCCCTAGGCTTAGGCTAGGGCACCCCTAGGCTTAGGCTAAGGCTAGTGCTCCCCTAGCTTAAGGCTAGGGCACCCCTAGGGTTAGGCTAGGGCACCCCTAGGCTTAGGCTATGGCAGCCCTAGGCTTAGGCTAGGGCACCCCAAGGCTTAGGCTAGGACACCCCTAGGCTTAGGCTTAGGCTAGGGCTCAGCTAGCCTAAGGCTAGGGCAAGCCTTGGCTTAGGCTAGGGCACCCCTAGGCTTAGGGTAGGGCACCCCTAGGCTTAGGCTAGGGCAAACCTAGGCTTAGGCTAGGGCACACCTAGGCTTAGGCTAGGGCACCCCTAGGATTAGGCTAAGGCTAGTGCTCCCCTAGCCTAAGGCTAGGGCACCCCTAAGGTTAAGCTAGGGCACCCCTAGGCTTAGGCTAAGACTAGGGCTCCTCTAGCCTAAGGCCTGGGCACACCTAGGCTTAGGCTAGGGCACCCCTCGGCTTAGGCTAGGGCACCTCTAGGCTTAGGCTAAGGCTAGGGGACCCTTAGGCGTAGGCTAAGTCACCCCTAGGCTTTGGCAAGGGCACCCTAGGCTTAGGTTAGGGCACCCTTAGTCTTAGGCTAGGGCACCCCTAGGCTTAGGCTAAGGCTAGGTCACCCCTAGGCTTAGTCTAAGGCACCACTAGGCTTAGGCTAGGGAACCCCTAGGCTTAGGCTAAGGCTAGGGCTCAGCTAGCCTAAGGCTAGGGCACCGCTAAGCTTAGGCTAGGGCACCCCTAGGCTTAGGCTAAGGCTAGGGCTCCACTAGACTAAGGCTAGGGCACCCCTAGCCTTAGGCTAGGGCACCCCTAGGCTTAGGCTAGGGCACCCCTAGGCTTAGGCTAGGGCACCCCTAGCCTTAACCTAGGGCACCCCGAGGCTTAGGCTAGGTCACCCCTAGGCTTAGGCTAGGGAATCCCTAGGTTTAGGCTAGGGCGCCCCAAGGCTTAGGCTAGGGCACCCATAGGCTGAGGCTAGGGCACCCCTAGGCTGAGGCTAGGGAAGCCATAGGCTTAGGCTAAGGCCAGGGCTCCCCTAGCCTAAGGATAGGGCACCCCTAGGCTTAGGCTAGGGCACCCCTAGGCTTAAGCTAGGGCACCCGTAGGCTTAGGCTAAGGCTAGGTCTCCCCTATCCTAAGGCTAGGGCACCCCTAGGCTTTGGCTAGGGCACTCCCAGGCTTAGGCTAGGGCACCCCTAGGATTAGGCTAAGGCTAGGGCTCCCCTAGCCTAACCCTAGGGCACCCCTAATCTTAGGCTAGGGACCCCTAGGCTTAGGCTAGGGCACCCCTACGCTTAGGCTAGGGCACCCCTAGTCTTAGGCTAGGGCACCCCCAGGCTTAGGCTTAGGCTAGGGCACCCCTAGGCTTAGGCTAGGGCAACCCTAGGTTTAGGCTAAGGCAAGGGAACCCCTAGGCTTAGGCTAAGGCACCACTAGGCTTAGGCTAGGGCACCCCAAGGCTTAGGCTAAGGCTAGGTCACCCCTAGGCTTAGGCTAAGGCACCACTAGGCTTAGGCTAGGGCACTCCTAGGCTTAGGCTAGGGCACCCCTACTCTTAGGCTAGGGCACCCCTAGGCTTAGGCTAAGACTACGGCTCCCCTAGCCTAAGGCTAGGGCACCACTAGGCTTAGGCTAGGGCACCATTAGGCTTAGGTTAGGGCACCCCTAAGCTTAGGGTAGGGCACCCCTAGTCTTAGGCTAGGGCTCTTCTAGGCTTAGGATAGGGCACCCCTAGGCTTAGGCTAGTGCACCCCTAGGCTTAGGCTAAGTCTTGTGCTCCCCTAGCCGAAGGCTAGGGCACCCCTAGGGTTAGGCTAGGGTACCCCTAGGATTAGGCTAGGGCAGCCCTAGGCTTAGGCTAAGGCTAGGGCTCCCCTAGCCTAAGGTTGGGCACCACTAGGCTCAGGCTAGGGCATCCCTAGGCTTAGGCTATGGCACCCCTAGGCTTAGGCTAAGGCTAGGGCTCCCCTAGCATAAGGCGAGGGCACCCGTAGGCTTAGGCTAGGGCACCCCTAGGCTTAGGCTGCGGAACCCCTAGGCTTAGGCTAGGGCACCCCTAGGCTTAGGCTAAGGCCACGGCTCCCCTAGCCACAAGCTAGTGCACCACTAGACTCAGGCTATGGCACCCCTAGGCTTAGGCTAGGGCAATCCTAGGCTAGACTAAGGCTAGGGTCCCCTAGCCTCAGGCTAGGGCACCCGTAGGCTCAGGCTAGGACACCCCTAGGCTCAGGCTACGACACCCCTAGGCTTAGGCTAGGGCACCAGTAGGCTTAGGCTAAGGCTAGTGCTCCCCTAGCGTAAGGCTAGGGCACCCAAAGGGTTAGGCTAGGGCACCCCTAGGCTTAGGCTAGGGCAGCCATAGGCTTAGGCTAAGGCTAGGGCTCCCCTAGCCTAAGGCTATGGCAGCCCTAGGCTTAGGCTAGGGCACCCCTAGGCTTAGGCTAGGGCACCCCTAGGCTTAGGCTTAGGCTAGGGCTCAGCTAGCCTAAGGCTAGGGCAAGCCTTGGCTTAGGCTAGGGCACCCCTAGGCTTAGGGTAGGGCACCCCCAGGCTTAGGCTAGGGCACACCTAGGCTTAGGCTAGGGCACCCCTAGGATTAGGCTAAGGCTAGTGCTCCCCTATCCTAAGGCTAGGGCACCCCTAAGTTAGGCTAGGGCACCCCTAGGCTTAGGCTAAGGCTAGGGCTCCTCTAGCCTATGGCCTGGGCACACCTAGGCTTAGGCTAGGGCACCCCTCGGCTTAGGCTAGGGAACCCATAGGCTTAGGCTAAGGCCAGGGCTCCCCTAGCCTAAGGATAGGGCACCCCTAGGCTTAGGCTAGGGCACCCCTAGGCTTAAGCTAGGGCACCCGTAGGCTTAGGCTAAGGCTAGGTCTCCCCTATCCTAAGGCTAGGGCACCCCTAGGCTTTGACTAGGGCACTCCTAGGCTTAGGCTAGGGCACCCCTAGGATTAGGCTAAGGCTAGGGCTCCCCTAGCCTAACCCTAGGGCACCCCTAGTCTTAGGCTAGGGACCCCTAGGCTTAGGCTAGGGCACCCCTAAGCTTAGGCTAGGGCACCCCTAGTCTTAGGCTAGGGCACCCCTAGGCTTAGGCTTAGGCTAGGGCACCCCTAGGCTTAGGCTAGGGCAACCCTAGGTTTAGGCTAAGGCTAGGGAACCCCTAGGCTTAGGCTAAGGCACCACTAGGCTTAGGCTAGGGCACCCCAAGGCTTAGGCTAAGGCTAGGTCACCCCTAGGCTTAGGCATAGGCACCACTAGGCTTAGGCTAGGGCACTCCAAGGCTTAGGCTAGGGCACCCCTACTCTTAGGCTAGGGCACCCCTAGGCTTAGGCTAAGACTAGGGCTCCCCTAGCCTAAGGCTAGGGTACCACTTGGCTTAGGCTAGGGCACCCTTAGGCTTAGGTTAGGGCACCCCTAAGCTTAGAGTAGGGCACCCCTAGTCTTAGGCTAGGGCTCTTCTAGGCTTAGGATAGGGCACCCCTAGGCTTAGGCTAGTGCACCCCTAGGCTTAGGCTAAGGCTTGTGCTCCCCTAGCCGAAGGCTAGGGCACCCCTAGGGTTAGGCTAGGGTACCCCTAGGATTAGGCTAGGGCAGCCCTAGGATTAGGCTAAGGCTACGGCTCCCCTAGCCACAAGCTAGTGCACCACTAGACTCAGGCTATGGCACCCCTACGCTTAGGCTAGGGCAATCCTAGGCTAGGCTAAGGCTAGGGTCCCCTAGCCTCAGGCTAGGGCATCCGTAGGCTCAGGCTAGGACACCCCTAGGCTCAGGCTACGACACCCCTAGGCTTAAGCTAGGGCACCAGTAGGCTTAGGCTAAGGCTAGTGCTCCCCTAGCGTAAGGCTAGGGCACCCAAAGGGTTAGGCTAGGGCACCCCTAGACTTAGGCTAGGGCAGCCATAGGCTTAGGCTAAGGCTAGGGCTCCCCTAGCCTAAGGCTATGGCAGCCCTAGGCTTAGGCTAGGGCACCCCTAGGCTTAGGCTAGGGCACCCCTAGGCTTAGGCTTAGGCTAGTGCTCAGCTAGCCTAAGGCTAGGGCAAGCCTTGGCTTAGGCTAGGGCACCCCTAGGCTTAGGGTAGGGCACCCCCAGGCTTAGACTAGGGCACACCTAGGCTTAGGCTAGGGCACCCCTAGGATTAGGCTAAGGCTAGTGCTCCCCTATCCTAAGGCTAGGGCACCCCTAAGGTTAGGCTAGGGCACCCCTAGGCTTAGGCTAAGGCTAGGGCTCCTCTAGCCTATGGCCTGGGCACACCTAGGCTTAAGCTAGGGCACCTCTAGGATTAGGCTAAGGCTAGGGGACCCTTAGGCGTAGGCTAAGTCACCCCTAGGCTTAGGCAAGGGCACCCTAGGCTTAGGTTAGGGCACCCTTAGTCTTAGGCTAGGGCACCCCTGGCTTAGGCTAAGGCTAGGTCACCCCTAGGCTTAGTCTAAGGCACCACTAGGCTTAGGCTAGGGAACCCCTAGGCTTAGGCTAGGGCACTCCTAGGCTTAGGCTAGGGCACCCCTAGGCTGAGGCTAGGGCACCCATAGGCTGAGGCTAGGGAACCCATAGGCTTAGGCTAGGGCACCCCTAAGCTTAGGCTAGGGCACCCCTAATCTTAGGCTAGGGCACCCATAGGCTTAGGCTTAGGCTAGGGCACCCATAGGCTTAGGCTAGGGTAACCCTAGATTTAGGCTAAGGCAAGGGAACCCCTAGGCTTAGGCTAAGGCACCACTAGGCTTAGGCTAGGGCACCCCTAGGCTTAGGCTAGGGCACCCCAAGGCTTAGGCTAAGGCTAAGTCACCCCTAGCCTTAGGCTTAGGCACCACTAGGCTTAGGCTAGGGCACCCCTAGGCTTAGCCTAGGGCACTCCTAGTCTTAGGCTAGGGCACCCCTAGTCTTAGGCTAGGGCACCCCTAGGCTTAGGCTAAGTCTAGGGCTCCCCTAGCCTAAGGCTATGGCACCACTAGGCTTAGGCTAGGGCACCCGTAGGCTTAGGCTAGGGCTCAGCTAGCCTAAGGCTACGGCAAGCCTTGGCTTAGGCTAGGGAACCCCTAGGCTTAGGCTAGGGCACTCCTAGGCTTAGGCTAGGGCACCACTAGGCTGAGGCTAGGGCACCCCTAGGCTGAGGCTAGGGAACCCATAGGCTTAGGCTAAGGCCAGGGCTCCCTTAGCCTAAGGATAGGGCACCCCTAGGCTTAGGCTAGGGCACACCTAGGCTTAAGCTACGGCACCCGTAGGCTTAGGCTAAGGCTAGGTCTCCCCTATCCTAAGGCTAGGGCACCCCTAGGCTTTGGCTAGGGCACTCCTAGGCTTAGGCTAGGGCACCCCTAGGATGAGGCTAAGGCTAGGGCTCCCCTAGCCTAACCCTAGGGCACCCCTAGTCTTAGGCTAGGGACCCCTAGGCTTAGGCTCGGGCACCCCTAAGCTTAGGCTAGGGCACCCCTAGTCTTAGGCTAGGGCACCCCTAGGCTTAGGCTTAGGCTAGGGCACCCCTAGGCTTAGTCTAGGGCAACCCTAGGTTTAGGCTAAGGCAAGGGAACCCCTAGGCTTAAGCTAAGGCACCACTAGGCTTAGGCTAGGGCACCCCTAGGCTTAGGCTAGGGCACCCCAAGGCTTATGCTAAGGCTAGGTCACCCCTAGGCTTAGGCTAAGGCACCACTAGGCTTAGGCTAGGGCACCCCGAGGCTTAGGCTAGGGCACTCCTAGGCTTAGGCTAGGGCACCCCTACTCTTAGGCTAGGGCACCCCTAAGCTTAGGCTAAGGCTAGGGCTCCTCTAGTCTAAGGCCTGGGCACACCTAGGCTTAGCCTAGGGCACCCCTAGGCTTAGGCTAGGGCACCCCTCGGCTTAGGCTAGGGCACCCCTAAGCTTAGGCTAAGGCTAGGGGACCCTTAGGCGTAGGCTAAGGCACCCCTATGCTTAGACAAGGGCACTCTAGGCTTAGGCAAGGGAACCCCTAGGCTTAGGCTAGGGCACTCCTAGGCTTAGGCTAGGGCACCCCTAGGCTGAGGCTAGGGCACCCCTAAGCTGAGGCTAGGGAACCCATAGGGTTAGGCTAAGGCCAGGGCTCCCCTAGCCTAAGGATAGGGCACCCCTAGGCTTAGGCTAGGGCACCCTTAGGCTTAAGCTAGGGCACCCGTAGGCTTAGGCTAAGGTTAGGTCTCCCCTATCCTAAGGCTAGGGCACCCCTAGGCTTTGGCTAGGGCACTCCTAGGCTTAGGCTAGGGCACCCCTAGGATTAAACTAAGGCTAGGGCTCCCCTAGCCTAACACTAGGGCACCCCTTGTCTTAGGCTAGGGACCCCTAGGGTTAGGCTAGGGACCCCTAGGCTTAGGCTAGGGCACCACTAAGCTTAGGCTAGGGCACGCCTAGTCTTAGGCTAGGGCACACCTAGGCTTAGGCTAAGGCTAGGGCTCCCCTAGCCTAAGGCTAGGGCACCCCTAGCATTAGGCTAGGGCACCCCTAGGCTTAGGCTAGGGCACCCCTAGGCTTAGGCTAAGGCTAGGGGACCCCTAGGCTTAGGCTAAGGCACCCCTAGGCTTAGGCAAGGGCACCCTAGGCTTAGTTTAGGGCACCTTTAGTCTTAGGCTAGTGGACCCCTAGGCTTAGGCTAAGGCTAGGTCACCCCTAGGCTTAGTCTAAGGCACCCCTAGGCTTAGGCGAGGGTACCCCTAGGCTTAGGCTAGGGTACCACTAGGCTGAGGCTAGGGCACCCCTAGGCTGAGGCTAGGGAACCCATAGGCTTAGGCTAAGGCCAGGGCTCCCTTAGCCTAAGGATAGGGCACCCCTAGGCTTAGGCTAGGGCACACCTAGGCTTAAGCTACGGCACCCGTAGGCTTAGGCTAAGGCTAGGTCTCCCCTATCCTAAGGCTAGGGCACCCCTAGGCTTTGGCTAGGGCACTCCTAGGCTTAGGCTAGGGCACCCCTAGGATGAGGCTAAGGCTAGGGCTCCCCTAGCCTAACCCTAGGGCACCCCTAGTCTTAGGCTAGGGAACCCTAGGCTTAGGCTCGGGCACCCCTAAGCTTAGGCTAGGGCACCCCTAGTCTTAGGCTAGGGCACCCCTAGGCTTAGGCTTAGGCTAGGGCACCCCTAGGCTTAGGCTAGGGCAACCCTAGGTTTAGGCTAAGGCAAGGGAACCCCTAGGCTTAAGCTAAGGCACCACTAGGCTTAGGCTAGGGCACCCCTCGGCTTAGGCTAGGGCACCCCAAGGCTTAGGCTAAGGCTAGGTCACCCCTAGGCTTAGGCTAAGGCACCACTAGGCTTAGGCTAGGGCACCCCTAGGCTTAGGCTAGGGCACTCCTAGGCTTAGGCTAGGGCACCCCTACTCTTAGGCTAGGGCACCCCTAGGCTTAGGCTAAGGCTAGGGCTCCCCTAGCCTAAGGCTAGGGCACCACTAGGCTTAGGCTAGGGCACCCTTAGGCTTAGGTTAGGGCACCCCTAAGCTTAGGCTAGGGCATCCCTAGTCTTAGGCTAGGGCTCCCCTAGGCTTAGGATAGGGCACCCCTAGGCTTAGGCTAGAGCACCCCTAGGCTTAGGCTAAGGCTAGTGCTCCCCTAGCCTAAGGCTAGGGCTCCCCTAGGGTTAGGCTAGGGTACCCCTAGGATTAGGCTAGGGCAGCCCTAGGCTTAGGCTAAGGCTAGGGCTCCCCTAGCCTAAGGTTGGGCACCACTAGGCTCAGGCTAGGGCATCCCTAGCTTAGGCTATGGCACCCCTAGGCTTAGGCTAAGGCTAGGGCTCCCCTAGCATAAGGCGAGGGCACCCATAGGCTTAGGCTAGGGCACCCCTTGGCTTAGGCTGGGGAACCCCTAGGCTTAGGCTAGGGCACCCCTAGGCTTAGGCTAAGGCTACGGCTCCCATAGCCACAGGCTAGTGCACCACTAGACTCAGGCTATGGCACCCCTAGGCTTAGGCTAGGGCAATCCTAGGCTAGACTAAGGCTAGGGTCCCCTAGCCTTAGGCTAGGGCACCCATAGGCTCAGGCTGGGGCACCCCTAGGCTCAGTCTACGACACCCCTAAGCTTAGGATAGGGCACCCCTAGGCTTAGGCTAAGGCTAGGGCTCCCCTAGCCTAAAGTTGGGCACCACTAGACTCAGGTTAGGGCATCCCTAGGCTTAGTCTAGGGCACTCCTAGGCTTAGGTTAAGGCACCCCTAGGCTGAGGCTAGGGCACCCCTAGGCTGAGGGTAGGGAACCCATAGGCTTAGGCTAAGGCCAGGGCTCCCCTAGCCTAAGGATATGGCACCCCTAGGCTTAGGCTACGGCACCCCTAGGCTTTGGCTAGGGCACTCCTAGGCTTAGGCTAGGGCACGCCTCGGCTTAGGCTAAGGCACCCCAAGGCTTAGGCTAAGGCTAGGTCACCCCTAGGCTTAGGCTAAGGCACCACTAGGCTTTGGCTAGGGCACCCCTAGGCTTAGGCTAGGGCACCCCAAGGCTTAGGCTAAGGCTAGGTCACCCCTAGGCTTACGCTAAGGCACCACTAGGCTTAGGCTAGGGCACCCCTAGGCTTAGGCTAGGGCACTCCTAGTCTTAGGCTAGGGCACCCCTAATCTTAGGCTAGGGCACCCCTAGCGTAGGCTAAGACTTGGGCTCCCCTAGCCTAAGGGTAGGGCACAACTAGGCTTAGGATAGGGCACCCCTAGGCTTAGGCTTAGGCTAGGGCTCAGCTAGCCTAAGGCTAGGGCAAGCCTTGGCTTAAGCTAGGGAACCCCTAGGCTTAGGCTAGGGCACTCCTAGGCTTAGGCTAGGGCACCCCTAGGAAGAGGCTAGGGCACCCCTAGGATTAGGCTAAGGCTAGGGCTCCCCTAGCCTAACCCTAGGGCACCCCTAGTCTAAGGCTAGGGACCCCTAGGCTTAGGCTATGGCACCCCTAAGCTTAGGCTAGGGCACCCCTAGTCTTAGGCTAGGGCACCCCTAGGCTTAGGCTTAGGCTAGGGCACCCATAGGCTTAGGCTAGGGCAACCCTAGGTTTAGGCTAAGGCAAGGGAACCCCTAGGCTTAGGCTAAGGCACCACTAGGCTTAGGCTAGGGCACGCCTCGGCTTAGGCTAAGGCACCCCAAGGCTTAGGCTAAGGCTAGGTCACCCCTAGGCTTAGGCTAAGGCACCACTAGGCTTAGGCTAGGCACTCCTAGGCTTAGGCTAGGGCACTCCTAGGCTTAGGCTAGGGCACCCCTACTCTTAGGCTAGGGCACCCCTAGGCTTAGGCTAAGGCTAGGGCTCCCCTAGCCTAAGGCTAGGGCACCACTAGGCTTAGGCCTGGGCACCCTTAGGCTTAGGTTAGGGCACCCCTAAGCTTAGGCTAGGGAACCCCTAGTCTTAGGCTAGGGCTCCCCTAGGCTTAGGATAGGGCACCCCTTGTCTTAGGCTAGGGAACCCCTAGGCGTAGGCTAAGGCTAGTGCTCCCCTAGCCTAAGGCTAGGGCACCCCTATGGTTAGGCTAGGGTACCCCTAGGATTAGGCTAGAGCAGCCCTAGGCTTAGGCTAAGGCTAGGGCTCCCCTAGCCTAAGGTTGGGCACTACTAGGCTCAGGCTAGGGCATCCTTAGGCTTAGGCTATGGCACCCCTAGGCTTAGGCTAAGGCTAGGGCTCCCCTAGCATAAGGCGAGGGCACCCGTAGGCTTAGGCTGGGGAACCCCTAGGCTTAGGCTAGGCACTCCTAGGCTTAGGCTAGGGCACCCCTAGGATGAGGCTAAGGCTAGGGCTCCCCTAGCCTAACCCTAGGGTACCCCTAGTCTTAGGCTAGGGAACCCTAGGCTTAGGCTCGGGCACCCCTAAGCTTAGGCTAGGGCACCCCTAGTCTTAGGCTAGGGCACACCTAGGCTTAGGCTTAGGCTAGGGCACCCCTAGGCTTAGGCTAGGGCAACCCTAGGTTTAGGCTAAGGCAAGGGAACCCCTAGGCTTAAGCTAAGGCACCACTAGGCTTAGGCTAGGGCACCCCTCGGCTTAGGCTAGGGCACCCCAAGGCTTAGGCTAAGGCTAGGTCACCCCTAGGCTTAGGCTAAGGCACCACTAGGCTTAGGCTAGGGCACCCCTAGGCTTAGGCTAGGGCACTCCTAGGCTTAGGCTAGGGCACCCCTACTCTTAGGCTAGGGCACCCCTAGGCTTAGGCTAAGGCTAGGGCTCCCCTAGCCTAAGGCTAGGGCACCACTAGGCTTAGGCTAGGGCACCCTTAGGCTTAGGTTAGGGCACCCCTAAGCTTAGGCTAGGGCATCCCTAGTCTTAGGCTAGGGCTCCCCTAGGCTTAGGATAGGGCACCCCTAGGCTTAGGCTAGAGCACCCCTAGGCTTAGGCTAAGGCTAGTGCTCCCCTAGCCTAAGGCTAGGGCTCCCCTAGGGTTAGGCTAGGGTACCCCTAGGATTAGGCTAGGGCAGCCCTAGGCTTAGGCTAAGGCTAGGGCTCCCCTAGCCTAAGGTTGGGCACCACTAGGCTCAGGCTAGGGCATCCCTAGCTTAGGCTATGGCACCCCTAGGCTTAGGCTAAGGCTAGGGCTCCCCTAGCATAAGGCGAGGGCACCCATAGGCTTAGGCTAGGGCACCCCTTGGCTTAGGCTGGGGAACCCCTAGGCTTAGGCTAGGGCACCCCTAGGCTTAGGCTAAGGCTACGGCTCCCATAGCCACAGGCTAGTGCACCACTAGACTCAGGCTATGGCACCACTAGGCTTAGGCTAGGGCAATCCTAGGCTAGACTAAGGCTAGGGTCCCCTAGCCTTAGGCTAGGGCACCCGTAGGCTCAGGCTGGGGCACCCCTAGGCTCAGTCTACGACACCCCTAGGCTTAGGATAGGGCACCCCTAGGCTTAGGCTAAGGCTAGGGCTCCCCTAGCCTAAAGTTGGGCACCACTAGACTCAGGTTAGGGCATCCCTAGGCTTAGTCTAGGGCACTCCTAGGCTTAGGTTAAGGCACCCCTAGGCTGAGGCTAGGGCACCCCTAGGCTGAGGCTAGGGAACCCATAGGCTTAGGCTAAGGCCAGGGCTCCCCTAGCCTAAGGATATGGCACCCCTAGGCTTAGGCTACGGCACCCCTAGGCTTTGGCTAGGGCACTCCTAGGCTTAGGCTAGGGCACCCCGAGGATTAGGCTAAGGCTAGGGCTCCCGTAGCCTAATCCTAGGGCACCCCTAGTCTTAGGCTAGGGAACCCTAGGCTTAGACTAGGGCACCGCTAAGCTTAGGCTAGGGCACCCCTAGGCTTAGGCTAGGGCACCCCAAGGCTTAGGCGAAGCCTAGGTCACCCCTAGGCTTAGGCTAAGGCACCACTAGGCTTTGGCTAGGGCACCCCTAGGCTTAGGCTAGGGCACCCCAAGGCTTAGGCTAAGGCTAGGTCACTCCTAGGCTTAGGCTAAGGCACCACTAGGCTTAGGCTAGGGCACCCCTAGGCTTAGGCTAGGGCACTCCTAGTCTTAGGCTAGGGCACCCCTAGTCTTAGGCTAGGGCACCCCTAGCATAGGCTAAGACTTGGGCTCCCCTAGCCTAAGGCTAGGGCACAACTAGGCTTAGGATAGGGCACCCCTAGGCTTAGGCTTAGGCTAGGGCTCAGCTAGCCTAAGGCTAGGGCAAGCCTTGGCTTAAGCTAGGGAACCCCTAGGCTTAGGCTAGGGCACTCCTAGGCTTAGGCTAGGGCACCCCTAGGATGAGGCTAGGGCACCCCTAGGATTAGGCTAAGGCTAGGGCTCCCCTAGCCTAACCCTAGGGCACCCCTAGTCTAAGGCTAGGGACCCCTAGGCTTAGGCTATGGCACCCCTAAGCTTAGGCTAGGGCACACCTAGTCTTAGGCTAGGGCACCCCTAGGCTTAGGCTTAGGCTAGGGCACCCATAGGCTTAGGCTAGGGCAACCCTAGGTTTAGGCTAAGGCAAGGGAACCCCTAGGCTTAGGCTAAGGCACCACTAGGCTTAGGCTAGGGCACGCCTCGGCTTAGGCTAAGGCACCCCAAGGCTTAGGCTAAGGCTAGGTCACCCCTAGGCTTAGGCTAAGGCACCACTAGGCTTTGGCTAGGGCACCCCTAGGCTTAGGCTAGGGCACCCCAAGGCTTAGGCTAAGGCTAGGTCACCCCTAGGCTTACGCTAAGGCACCACTAGGCTTAGGCTAGGGCACCCCTAGGCTTAGGCTAGGGCACTCCTAGTCTTAGGCTAGGGCACCCCTAATCTTAGGCTAGGGCACCCCTAGCGTAGGCTAAGACTTGGGCTCCCCTAGCCTAAGGGTAGGGCACAACTAGGCTTAGGATAGGGCACCCCTAGGCTTAGGCTTAGGCTAGGGCTCAGCTAGCCTAAGGCTAGGGCAAGCCTTGGCTTAAGCTAGGGAACCCCTAGGCTTAGGCTAGGGCACTCCTAGGCTTAGGCTAGGGTACCCCTAGGAAGAGGCTAGGGCACCCCTAGGATTAGGCTAAGGCTAGGGCTCCCCTAGCCTAACCCTAGGGCACCCCTAGTCTAAGGCTAGGGACCCCTAGGCTTAGGCTATGGCACCCCTAAGCTTAGGCTAGGGCACACCTAGTCTTAGGCTAGGGCACCCCTAGGCTTAGGCTTAGGCTAGGGCACCCATAGGCTTAGGCTAGGGCAACCCTAGGTTTAGGCTAAGGCAAGGGAACCCCTAGGCTTAGGCTAAGGCACCACTAGGCTTAGGCTAGGGCACGCCTCGGCTTAGGCTAAGGCACCCCAAGGCTTAGGCTAAGGCTAGGTCACCCCTAGGCTTAGGCTAAGGCACCACTAGGCTTAGGCTAGGCACTCCTAGGCTTAGGCTAGGGCACTCCTAGGCTTAGGCTAGGGCACCCCTACTCTTAGGCTAGGGCACCCCTAGGCTTAGGCTAAGGCTAGGGCTCCCCTAGCCTAAGGCTAGGGCACCACTAGGCTTAGGCCTGGGCACCCTTAGGCTTAGGTTAGGGCACCCCTAAGCTTAGGCTAGGGCACCCCTAGTCTTAGGCTAGGGCTCCCCTAGGCTTAGGATAGGGCACCCCTTGTCTTAGGCTAGGGAACCCCTAGGCGTAGGCTAAGGCTAGTGCTCCCCTAGCCTAAGGCTAGGGCACCCCTATGGTTAGGCTAGGGTACCCCTAGGATTAGGCTAGAGCAGCCCTAGGCTTAGGCTAAGGCTAGGGCTCCCCTAGCCTAAGGTTGGGCACTACTAGGCTCAGGCTAGGGCATCCTTAGGCTTAGGCTATGGCACCCCTAGGCTTAGGCTAAGGCTAGGGCTCCCCTAGCATAAGGCGAGGGCACCCGTAGGCTTAGGCTGGGGAACCCCTAGGCTTAGGCTAGGCACTCCTAGGCTTAGGCTAGGGCACTCCTAGGCTTAGGCTAGGGCACCCCTACTCTTAGGCTAGGGCACCCCTAGGCTTAGGCTAAGGCTACGGCTCCCCTAGCCACAGGCTAGTGCACCACTAGCCTCATGCTAGGGCACCCGTAGGCTCAGGCTAGGGCACCCCAAGGCTGAGGCTACGACACCCCTAGGCTTAGGCTAGGGCACCCCTAGGCTTAGGCTAAGGCTAGTGCTCCCCTAGCGTAAGGTTAGGACACCCCTAGGGTTAGGCTAGGGCACCCCTAGGCTTAGACTAGGGCAGCCATAGGCTTAGGCTAAGGCTAGGGCTCCCCTAGCCTAAGGTTATGGCAGCCCTAGGTTTAGGCTAGGGCACCCCTAGGCTTAGGATTAGGCTAGGGCTCAGCTAGCCTAAGACTAGGGCAAGCCTAGGCTTAGGCTAGGGCACCCCTAAGCTTAGGCTAAGGCTAGGGCTCCTCTAGCCTAAGGCCTGGGCACACCTAGGCTTAGCCTAGGGCACCCCTAGGCTTAGGCTAGGGCACCCCTCGGCTTAGGCTAGGGCACCCCTAAGCTTAGGCTAAGGCTAGGGGACCCTTAGGCGTAGGCTAAGGCACCCCTATGCTTAGGCAAGGGCACTCTAGGCTTAGGCTAGGGAACCCCTAGGCTTAGGCTAGGGCACTCCTAGGCTTAGGCTAGGGCACCCCTAGGCTGAGGCTAGGGCACCCCTAAGCTGAGGCTAGGGAACCCATAGGGTTAGGCTAAGGCCAGGGCTCCCCTAGCCTAAGGATAGGGCACCCCTAGGCTTAGGCTAGGGCACCCTTAGGCTTAAGCTAGGGCACCCGTAGGCTTAGGCTAAGGTTAGGTCTCCCCTATCCTAAGGCTAGGGCACCCCTAGGCTTTGGCTAGGGCACTCCTAGGCTTAGGCTAGGGCACCCCTAGGATTAAGCTAAGGCTAGGGCTCCCCTAGCCTAACACTAGGGCACCCCTTGTCTTAGGCTAGGGACCCCTAGGGTTAGGCTAGGGACCCCTAGGCTTAGGCTAGGGCACCACTAAGCTTAGGCTAGGGCACGCCTAGTCTTAGGCTAGGGCACCCCTAGGCTTAGGCTAAGGCTAGGGCTCCCCTAGCCTAAGGCTAGGGCACCCCTAGCATTAGGCTAGGGCACCCCTAGGCTTAGGCTAGGGCACCCCTAGGCTTAGGCTAAGGCTAGGGGACCCCTAGGCTTAGGCTAAGGCACCCCTAGGCTTAGGCAAGGGCACCCTAGGCTTAGTTTAGGGCACCTTTAGTCTTAGGCTAGGGGACCCCTAGGCTTAGGCTAAGGCTAGGTCACCCCTAGGCTTAGTCTAAGGCACCCCTAGGCTTAGGCTAGGGTACCCCTAGGCTTAGGCTAGGGCACCACTAGGCTGAGGCTAGGGCACCCCTAGGCTGAGGCTAGGGAACCTATAGGCTTAGGCTAAGGCCAGGGCTCCCTTAGCCTAAGGATAGGGCACCCCTAGGCTTAGGCTAGGGCACACCTAGGCTTAAGCTACGGCACCCGTAGGCTTAGGCTAAGGCTAGGTCTCCCCTATCCTAAGGCTAGGGCACCCCTAGGCTTTGGCTAGGGCACTCCTAGGCTTAGGCTAGGGCAAACCTAGGATGAGGCTAAGGCTAGGGCTCCCCTAGCCTAACCCTAGGGCACCCCTAGTCTTAGGCTAGGGACCCCTAGGCTTAGGCTCGGGCACCCTTAAGCTTAGGCTAGGGCACCCCTAGTCTTAGGCTAGGGCACCCCTAGGCTTAGGCTTAGGCTAGGGCACCCCTAGGCTTAGGCTAGGGCAACCCTAGGTTTAGGCTAAGGCAAGGGAACCCCTAGGCTTAAGCTAAGGCACCACTAGGCTTAGGCTAGGGCACCCTTCGGCTTAGGCTAGGGCACCCCAAGGCTTAGGCTAAGGCTAGGTCACCCCTAGGCTTAGGCTAAGGCACCACTAGGCTTAGGCTAGGGCACCCCTAGGCTTAGGCTAGGGCACTCCTAGGCTTAGGCTAGGGCACCCCTACTCTTAGGCTAGGGCACCCCTAGGCTTAGGCTAAGGCTAGGGCTCCCCTAGCCTAAGGCTAAGGCACCACTAGGCTTAGGCTAGGGCACGCCTCGGCTTAGGCTAAGGCACCCCAAGGCTTAGGCTAAGGCTAGGTCACCCCTAGGCTTAGGCTAAGGCACCACTAGGCTTAGGCTAGGCACTCCTAGGCTTAGGCTAGGGCACTCCTAGGCTTAGGCTAGGGCACCCCTACTCTTAGGCTAGGGCACCCCAAGGCTTAGGCTAGGGCACCCTTAGGCTTAGGTTAGGGCACCCCTAAGCTTAGGCTAGGGCACCCCTTGTCTTAGGCTAGGGCTCCCCTAGGCTAAGGCTAGGGCACCCCTATGGTCAGGCTAGGGTACCCCTAGGATTAGGCTAGAGCAGCCCTAGGCTTAGGCTAAGGCTAGGGCTCCCCTAGCCTAAGGTTGGGCACTACTAGGCTCAGGCTAGGGCATCCTTAGGCTTAGGCTATGGCACCCCTAGGCTTAGGCTAAGGCTAGGGCTCCCCTAGCATAAGGCGAGGGCACCCGTAGGCTTAGGCTGGGGAACCCCTAGGCTTAGGCTAGGCATTCCTAGGCTTAGGCTAGGGCACTCCTAGGCTTAGGCTAGGGCACCCCTACTCTTAGGCTAGGGCACCCCTAGGCTTAGGCTAAGGCTACGGCTCCCCTAGCCACAGGCTAGTGCACCACTAGCCTCATGCTAGGGCACCCGTAGGCTCAGGCTAGGGCACCCCTAGGCTTAGGCTAAGGCTAGGGCTCTCCTAGCCTAAAGCTAGGGCACTCCTAGGCTTAGGCTAGGGCACCCCTAGGCTTAGGCTAGGGCACCCCTAGCCTAAGGCTACGGCACCCCTAGGCTTAGGCTAGGGAACCCCTAGGCTTAGGCTAGGGCACTCCTTGGCTTAGGCTAGGGCACCCCTAGGCTGAGGCTAGGGCACCCCTAGGCTGAGGCTAGGGCACCCCTAAGCTGAGGCTAGGGAACCCATAGGGTTAGGGTAAGGCCAGGGCTCCCCTAGCCTAAGGATAGGGCACCCCTAGGCTTAGGCTAGGGCACCCTTAGGCTTAAGCTAGGGCACCCGTAGGCTTAGGCTAAGGTTAGGTCTCCCCTATCCTAAGGCTAGGGCACCCCTAGGCTTTGGCTAGGGCACTCCTAGGCTTAGGCTAGGGCACCCCTAGGATTAAGCTAAGGCTAGGGCTCCCCTAGCCTAACACTAGGGCACCCCTTGTCTTAGGCTAGGGACCCCTAGGGTTAGGCTAGGGACCCCTAGGCTTAGGCTAGGGCACCACTAAGCTTAGGCTAGGGCACGCCTAGTCTTAGGCTAGGGCACCCCTAGGCTTAGGCTAAGGCTAGGGCTCCCCTAGCCTAAGGCTAGGGCACCCCTAGCATTAGGCTAGGGCACCCCTAGGCTTAGGCTAGGGCACCCCTAGGCTTAGGCTAAGGCTAGGGGACCCCTAGGCTTAGGCTAAGGCACCCCTAGGCTTAGGCAAGGGCACCCTAGGCTTAGTTTAGGGCACCTTTAGTCTTAGGCTAGGGGACCCCTAGGCTTAGGCTAAGGCTAGGTCACCCCTAGGCTTAGTCTAAGGCACCCCTAGGCTTAGGCTAGGGTACCCCTAGGCTTAGGCTAGGGCACCCCTAGGCTGAGGCTAGGGCACCCCTAGGCTGAGGCTAGGGCACCCCTAGGCTGAGGCTAGGGAACCCATAGGCTTAGGCTAAGGCTAGGGCTCCCCTAGCCTAAGGCTAGGGCACCCCTAGGCTTAGGCTAGGGCACCCATAGGCTTAAGCAAGGGCACCCGTAGGCTTAGGCTAAGGCTAGGTCTCCCCTATCCTAAGGCTACGGCAACCCTAGGCTTTGGCTAGGGCACTCCTAGGCTTAGGCTTAGGCTAGGGCACCCCTAGGCTTAGGCTAGGGCAACCCTAGGTTTAGGCTAAGGCAAGGGAACCCCTAGGCTTAGGCTAAGGCACACCTAGGCTTAGCCTAGGGCACCCGTAGGCTTAGGATAGGGCACCCCTAGGCTTAGGCTAGGACACCCCTAGGCTTAGGCTAGGGCACTCCCAGGCTTAGGCTATGGCACCCCTAGGCTGAGGCTAGGGTACCCATAGGCTTAGGCTAAGGCTAGGGCTCCCCTAGCCTAAGGCTAGGGCACCCCTAGGCTTCGGCTAGGGCACCCCTAGGCTTAAGCTGGGGCACCCGTAGGCTTAGGCTAAGGTTAGGGTTCCCCTATCCTAAGGCTAGGGCACCCGTAGGCTCAGGTTAGGGCACCCCTATGCTCAGGCTACGGCACCCCTAGACTTAGGCTAGGGTACCCCTAGGCTTAGGCTAGGGAACCCGTAAGCTTAGGCTAGGGCACCCCTAGGCGTAGGTTAAGGCTAGGGCCCCCCTAGCCTAAGTTTAGGGCACCCCTAGGCTGAGGCTAGGGCACCCATAGGCTTAGGCTAGGGCACCCCTAGGCTTAGGCTAAGGCTAGGGGACCCCTAGGATTAGGCAAAAGCTAGGGCTCCCCTAGGCTTAGGCTAGGGCACCCCTAGGCTAAGGCTATGGCACCCCTAGGCTTAGGCTAATGCTAGGGGACCCGTAGGCTTAGGCTAAGGCACCCCGAGGCTTAGGCTAGGGCACCCCTGGGCTTAGGCTAGGGCACCCCTAGGCTTAGACTAAAGCTAGGGGACGCCTAGGCTTAGGCTAAGGCATCCCTAGGTTTACGCTAGGGCACCCCTAGGCTCAGGCTAGTGCACCCCTACACTTAGGCTAGGGCACCCCTAGGCTTAGGCTAAGACTAGGGATCCCCTAGCCTAAGGCTAAGGCACCCTTAAGCTTCGGCTAGGGCACCCCTAGGCTTAGGCTAGGGCACCCCTAGGCTTAGGCTAGGGCACCCCTACGTTTAGGCTAAGGCTAGGGCTCCCCTAGGCTAAGGCTAGGGCACCCCGAGGCTTAGGCTAGGGCACCCCTGGGCTTAGGCTAGGGCACCCCTAGGCTTAGACTAAGGCTAGGGGACCCCTAGGCTTAGGCTAAGGCACCCCTAGGTTTAGGCTAGGGCACCCCTAGGCTCAGGCTAGGGCACCCATACACTTAGGCTAGGGCACCCCTAGGCTTAGGCTAAGACTAGGGATCCCCTAGCCTAAGGTTAAGGCACCCTTAAGCTTCGGCTAGGGCACCCCTAGGCTTCGGCTAGGGCACCCATAGGCTTAGGCTAGGGCACCCCTACGTTTAGGCTAAGGCTAGGGCTCCCCTAGGCTAAGGCTAGGGCACCCCTAGGCTTAGGTTAAAGCACCCCTAGGCTTAGGATAGGGCACCCCTAGGCTTAGGCTAAGGCTAGGGCTCCCCTAGTCTAAGGCTAGGGCACCGTTAGGCTTAGACTAGGGCACCCCTAGGCTTAGGCTAGGGGACCCCTAGGCTTAGGCTAGGGCACCCGTAGGCTTAGGCAAGGGCACCCCTAGGCTTAGGCTAAGGCTAGGGCTCCCCTAGGCTAAGGCTAGGGCACCCCTAGCTTTAGGCTAGGGCACCCCTAGGCTTAGGATAGGGCACCCGTAGTCTTAGGCTAGGGCACCCCTAGACTTATGTAGGGAACCCCTAGGCTTAGGTTAGGGCACCCATATGCTTAGGCTAGGCACCCCTAGACTTAGGCTAGGGCACCCCTAGGCTTAGGCTGGGGCACCCCAAGGCTTAGGCTAAGGCTAGGGCTCCTATAGCCTAACGCTAGGGCATCCCTAGGCTGAGGTTAGGGCACCCGTAACCTTAGGCTAGGGCACCCCTACGCTTAGACTAGGGCACCCCAAGGCTTCGGCTAAGGAGAGGACTCCCGTAGCCTAAGGCTAGGGTACACCTAGGCTTAGGCTAGGGCACCCTAAGCTTAGGCTAAGGCTAGGGCTCCACTAGCCTAAGGCTAGGGCACCACTAGGCTTAGGCTAGGGCACCCCTAAGCTTAGGCTAAGGTTAGGGCTCCAATAGACTACGGCTAGGGCACCCCTAGCCATAGGCTAGGGCACCCCTAGGCTTAGGATAGGGCACCCCTAGGCTTAGGCTAGTACACCCGTAAGCTTAGGCTAGGGCACCCCTAGGCTTAGGCTAGGGCAGCCCTAGGCTTAGGCTAAGGCTAGGGCTCCCCTAGTCTAAGGCTAGGGTACCCCTAGGCTTAGGCTAGGGCAACCCTAGACTTAGGCTAGGGCACCCCTAAGCTTTGGATAGGGCACCCCATGGCTTAGGATAAGGCACCCCTAGGCTTAGCATAGGGCACCCCTAAGCTTAGGCTAAGGCTAGGGCTCCACTAGACTAAGGCTAGGGCACCCCTAGCCTTAGCCTAGAGCACCCCTAGGCTTAGGCTAGGTCACCCCTAGGCTTAGACTAGGACACCCGTAGGCTTAGGCTAGGGCACCCGAAGGCTTAGGATAGGGCAGACCTAGGCTTAGGCTAAGGCTAGGGCTCCCCTAGCCTTAGGCTAGGGCACCCCTAGGCTTAGGCTAGGGCAAACCTAGGCTTAGGCTAGGGCACCCCTAGGCTTAGGCTAGGTCACCCCATGGCTTAGGATATGGCACCCCAAGGCTTAGGCTAAGGCTAGGGCTCCACTAGACTAAGGCTAAGGCACCCCTAGCCTTAGGCTAGGGCACCCCTAGGCTTAGGCCAGGGCAACCCTAGGCTTATGCTAGGGCACCCCTAGGCTTAGGCTAGGGCACCCCTAGGCTTAGGATAAGGCTAGGGCTCCCCTAGCCAAGGCTAGGGTACCCCTAGGCTTAGGCTAGGGCACCCCTAGCCATAGGCTAGGGCACCCCTTGGCTTAGGCTAGGGCACCCCTAGGCTTAGGCTGGGGCACCCCTCGGCTTAGGCTAAGACTAGGGCTCCCCTAGCCTAAGGCTAGGGTACCCTTAGGCTTAGGCTAGGGAACCCCTAGACTTAGGCTAGGGCACCCCTAGGCTTAGGCTAGGGCACCCCTAGGCTTAGGCTAAGGCTAGGGCTCCTCTAGCCTAACGCTAGGGCATCCCTAGGCTTGGGCTAGGGCACCCCTAGGCTTAGTCTTGGGCACCCCTATGCTTAGGCTAGGGCAACCCTAGGCTTCGACTAAGGCTAGGGCTCCTCTAACCTAATGCTAGGGCACCCCTAGCCTTAGGCTAGGGCACCCCTAGGCTTAGGCTAGGGCACCCCTAGGCTTAGAATAGGGCACCCCTAAGCTTAGGCTAAGGCTAGGGCACCACTAGACTAAGGCTAGGGCAACGATAGCCTTAGCTTAGGGCATACCTAGGCTTAGGCTAGCTCCCCCGTAGGCTTAGGCTATGGAACCCCTAGGTTTACACTAGGGCACCCCAATGCTTAGGCTAAGGCTAGGGCTCCCCTAGCCTAAGTCTAGGGCACCCCTAGGCTTAGGGTAGGGCACCCCTAGGCCTAGGGTAGGACACCCGTAGGCTTAGGCTAGGGCACCTCTAGGCTTAGACTAGGGCACCCCTAGGCTTAGGCTAAGGCTAGGGCTCCCCAAGCCTAAGACTAGGGCAACCCTAGGCTTACTGTAGGGCAACCCTAGGCTTAGGCTAGGGCAGGGCACCCCTAGGCTTAGGCTAGGGCAACCCATGGCTTAGGATAGGGCACCCCTATGCTTAGGCTAAGGCTAAGGCTCCACTAGACTAAGGCTAGGGCACCCCTAGCCTTAGGCTAGGGCACCCCTAGGCTTAGACTAGGGCAACCCTAGGCTTAGGCTTGGGCACCCCGAGGCTTAGGCTAGACACCACTTTGCTTCGGCTAAGGCACCCCTAGGCTTAGGCTAAGGCTAGGGTCCCCTAGCCTAAGGCTACGGCACCCCTAGGCTTAGGCTAGGGCACCCCTTGGCTTAGGCTAGGGCACCCCTAGGCTTAGGCTAGGGCACCCCTAAGCTTAGGCTAGGGCACCCTTAGGCTTAGGCTAAGGCTAGGGCTCCCCTTGCCTAACCCTAGGGCACCCCTAGGCTTAGAATAGGGCACCCCTAAGCTTAGGCTAGGGCACCCCTAGCCTTAGGCTAGGGCACACCTAGGCTTAGGCTAATACTAGGGCTCCCCTAGCCTAAGGCTAGGGCACCCCTAGACTTAGGGTAGGGCACCCCTACGCGTAGGCTAGTGCACCCCTAGGCTTAGGCTAAGGCTAGGGCTCAGGTAGCCTAAGGCTAGGGCACCCCTAGGCTTAGGCTTGGGCAACCTAGGCTTAGGGTAGGGCACCTCTAAGCTTAGGCTAGGGCACCCTTCGGCTTAGGCTAAGGCTAGGGCTCCCCTTGCCTAAACCTAGGGCACCCTGAGGCTTAGACAAGGGTACCCCGAAGCTTAGGCTAAGGCACCCCTAGTCTTAGGCTAGGGCACATTTAGGCTTAGGCTACGACTAGGGCTCCCCTAGCCTAAGGCTAGGGCACCCCTAGGCTTGGGCTAAGGCACCCCTAGGCGTAGGCTAGGGCACCCCTAGGCTTAGGCTAAGGCTAGGGCTCAGCTAGCCTAAGGCTAGGGCACCCTTAGGCTTAGGCTAGGGCAACCTAGGCTTAGGGTTCGGCACCTCTAGGCTTAGGGTAGGGGACCCCTAGGCTTAGGCTAGGGCACCCTAGGCTTAGGCTAAGGCTAGGGCTCCACTAGCCTAAGGCTAGGGCACCCCTAGGCTTAGGCTAGGGCACCCATAGGCTTAGGTTAGGGCACCCCTAGGCTTAGGCTAGGGCACCCCTAGGCTTAGGCTAGGGCACCCCTAGGCTTAGGCTAGGGCACCCATAGGCTTAGGCTAGGGCACCCCTAGGATTAGGCTAAGGCTAGGGTACCCCTAGGCTTAGGCTAGGGCACCCCTAGGCTTAGGCTAAGGCTAGGGCTCCCCTAGCCTAAGGCTAGGGCAACACTAGGCTTAGGCTAGGGCACCCCTAGGCTTAGGCTAGGGCACCCCTAGGCTTAGGCTAGGGCACCCCCAGACTTAGGCTAGGGCAACCCTAGGCTTAGGATAAGGCTAGGGCTCCCCTAACCTAAGGCTAGGACACCCCTAGGCTTAGGGTAGGGCACCCCTAGGCTTAGGCTAGGGCACCCCTAGGCTTAGGCTTGGGAACCCCTAGGCTTACGCTAGGGCAACCCTAAGCTTAGGCTAGGGCACCCCTAGTCTTAGGCTAGGGCACCCCTTCGCTTAGGCTAGGGCACCCCTAGGTTTAGGCTAAGGCTAGGGCTCAGCTAGCCTAAGGCTAGGGCACCCCTAGGCTTAGGCTAGGGCACCCCTAGGCTTAGGCTAGGGCACCCCTAGGCTTAGGCTAAGGCTAGGGCTCAGCTAGCTTAAGGCTAGGGCAGCGCTAAGCTTAGGCTAGGGCACCCCTAGGCTTAGGCTAAGGCTAGGGCTCCACTAGACTAAGGCTAGGGCACCCCTAGCCTTAGGCGAGGGCACCCCTAGGCTTAGGCTAGGGCACCCCTAGCTTAGGCTAGGGCACCCCTAGCCTTAACCTAGGGCACCCCGAGGCTTAGGCTAGGTCACCCCTAGGCTTAGGCTAGGGAACCCCTAGGTTTAGGCTAGGGCGCCCCAAGGCTTAGGCTAAGGCTAGGGCTCCCTTAGCCTAAGGCTAGGGCACCCATAGGCTTAGGCTAGGGCAACCCTAGTCTTAGGCTAGGGTACCCCAAGGCTTAGGCTAGGGCGCGCAATGGCTTAGGATAGGGCACCCCTAGGCTTAGGCTAAGGCGAGGGCTCCACTAGACTAAGGCTAGGGCACCCCTAACCTTAGGCTAGGGCACCCCTAGGCTTAGGCTAAAGCAACACTAGGCTTATGCTAGGGCACCCCTAGGCTTATCATAGGGCACCACTAAGCTTAGGCTAAGGCTAGGGCTCCAATAGACTAAGGCTAGGGCACCCCTAGCCTTAGCCTAGGGCACCCCTAGGCTTAGGCTTAGGCACCACAAGGCTTCGGCTAAGGCGAGGACTCTCCTAGCCTAATGCTAGGATACCCCTAGGCTTAGGCTACGGCACCCCAAGCCTTAGGCTAGGGTACCCCTAGCCTTAGGCTAGGGCACCCCTAGGCTTAGGCTAAGGCTAGGGCTCATCTAACGTAACGCTAGGGCATCCCTAGGCTTGGGCTAGGGCACCCCAAGGCTTAGGCTAGGGCACCCCTAGGCTTAGACTATGGCTAGGGCTCCCCTAGCCTAAGGCTAGGGCACCTCTATCCTTAGGCTAGGGCACCCCAGGCTTCGGCTAGGGCACCCCTAGGCTTAGACTAGGGCACCCCTAGGCTTAGGCTAGGGCACTCCTAGGCTTAGGCTAGGGCAGCCTTAGGCTTAGGCTAGGGCACCCCTAGGCTTAGGCTAGGGCACACTAGGCATAGGCTAAGGCTAGGGCTCTCCTAGCCTAAGACTAGGGCACCCCTAGGCTTAGGCTAGGGCACCGCTAGGCGTGCTAGGGCAGCCCTAGGCTTAGGCTAGGGCACCCCTAGGCTTAGGCTAAGGCTAGGGCTCTCCTAGCCTAAAGCTAGGGCACTCCTAGGCTTAGGCTAGGGCACCCCTAGGCTTAGGCTAGGGCACCCCTAGGCTTAGGCTAGGGCACCCCTAGGCGTAGGCTAGGGCAGCCCTAGACTTAAGCTAGAGCACCCATAGGCTTAGGCTAGGGCACCCTTAGGAATAGGCTAAGGCTAGGGCTCCCCTAGCCTAAGGCTAGGGCACCCCTAGGCTTAGGCTAGGGCACCCCTAGGCTTAGGCTAGGGCTCCCCTAAGCTTAGGCTAAGGATCCCCTAGCCTAAGGCTAAGGCACCCCTAGGCTTAGGCTAGGGCACCCCTACGCTTTGGCTAGGGCACCCCTAGGCTTAGGCTAAAGTTAGGGGTCCCCTAACCTAAGGCCATGGTACCCATAGGCTTAGGCTAGGGCACCCATAGGCTTAGGCTAGGGCACCCCTAGGTTTAGGCTTAGGCTAGGGCACCCCTAGGCTTAGGCTAGGACACCCCTAGGTTTAGGCTTAGGCTAGGGCACCCCTAGGCTTAGGCTAGGGCACCCCTAGGCTTAGGCTAGGGCACCTCTAGGTAGGCTAGGGCACCCAAAGGCTTAGGCTAGGGCACCCCTAGGCTTAGGCTAGGGTACCCCTAGGCTTAGGCTAGGGGACAACTAGTCTTAGGCTAGGGCACCCCTAGGCTTAGGCTAAGGCTAGGGCTCCCCTAGCCTATGGCTAGGGCACACCTAGGCTTAGGCTATGGCACCCCTAGGCTTAGGCTAAGGCTAGGGCTCCCCTAGCCTAAGGCTACGGCACCCCTAGGCTTAGGCTAGGGCACCCCTAGGCTTAGGCTAGGGCACCCCTAGGCTTAGGCTAGGTCACCCCTAGGATTAGGCTAGGGCAAGCCTAGGCTTAGGCTAAGGCTAGGGCTCCCCTAGGCTTAGGATAAGGCACCCCTAGGCTTAGGCTAGGTCACCCCTAGGCTTAGGCTAAGGCTAGGGCTAAGCTAGCCTAAGGACAGGGCACCCCTAGGGTTAGGCTAGGGTACACCTAGGCTTAGGCTTGGGCACCCCTAGGCTTAGGCTAGGGCACCCCTAGACTTAGGCTAAGGCACCCCTTAGCTTAGGCTAGGGCAATCGTAGGCTTAGGCTAAGGCTAGGGCTCCCCTAGCCTCAGACTAGGGCACCCCTAAGCCCAGGATAGGGCACCCCTAGGCTTGGACTAGGGCTCCCCTAGGCTTAGGCTAAGGCTAGGGCTCCCCTAGCCTAAGGCTATGGCACCCTTAGGCTCAGGCTAGGGCACCCTAGGCTTAGGCTAGGGCACCCCTAGGCTTAGGCTAAAGCTAGGGATCCCCTAACCTAAGGCCATGGCACCCATAGGCTTAGGCTAGGGCACCCCTAGACTTAGGCTATCGCACCCCTCGGTTTAGGCTTAGGCTAGGGCACCCCTAGGCTTAGGCTAGGGCACCCCTAGGCTTAGGCTAGGGCACCCCTAGGCTTAGGCTAAGGCTAGGCCTCTCCTAGCCTAATGCTACGGCACCCCTAGGCTTAGGCTAGGGCAAACCTAGCCTTAGCCTAGGGCACCCCTAGGCTTAGGCTAGGGCACCCCTAGGCTTAAGCTAAGGTTAGGGCTCCCCTAGCCTAAGGCTAGGGCACCTCTAGGCTTAGGCTAGGGCACACCTAGGCATAGGCTAATGCTAGGGCTCTCCTAGCCTAAGGCTAGGGCACTCCTAGGCTTAGGCTAGGGCACCCCTAGGCTTCGGCAAGGGCACCCCTAGGCGTAGGCTAGGGCAGCCCTAGGCTTAGGCTAGGGCACCCCTAGGAATAGGCTAAGGCTAGGGCTCCCCTAGCCTAAGGCTAGAGCACCCCTAAGCTTAGGCTAGGGCACCCTTAGGCTTAGGCTAGGGCTCCCCTTGGCTTAGGCTAAGGCTAAGGATCCCCTAGCCTAAGGCTAAGGCACCCCTAGGCTTAGGCTAGGCACCCCTACTCTTTGGCTAGGGCACCACTAGGCTTAGGCTAAAGCTAGGGATCCCCTAACCTAAGGCCATGGCACCCATAGGCTTAGGCTAGGGCACCCCTAGACTTAGGCTATCGCACCCCTAGGTTTAGGCTTAGGCTAGGGCACCCCTAGGCTTAGGCTAGGGCACCCCTAGGCTTAGGCTAGGGCACCCCTAGGCTTAGGCTAGGGCACCCCTAGGCTTAGGCTAGGGCACCACTAGGCTTAGGCTAGGGCACCGCTAGGCTTAGGCTAGGGCACCGCAAGGCTTAGGCTAGGGAACCCCTAGGCTTAGGCTAAGGCACCCCTAGGTTTGGCTAGGGCACCCCTAGGCTTAGGTAGGTAACCCCTAGGCTTAGGTTAGAGCACCCCTATGCTTAGGCAAGGGCACCCCTAGACGTAGGCTAGGGCACCCCTAGGCTTAGGCTGGGGTACCCCTAGGCTTAGGCTAAGGCTAGGGCTACCCTAGCCTAAGGCTAAGGCACCCCTAGGCTTAGGCTAGGGCACCCCTAGACTTAGGCTAGGGCACCCCTAAGCTTAGGCTAAGACTAGGGCTCCTCTAGCCTAACGTTAGGGCATCCCTAGGCTTGGGCTAGGGCACCCCTATGCTTAGGCTAGGGCACTGCTAGGCTTACGCTAGGGCAAACGTAGGCTTCGGCTAAGGCGAGGATTCGCTTAGCCTAAGGATAGGGCACCCATATGCTTAGGCTAGGGCACCCCTATTCTTAGGTTAGGGCACCCCTAGGCTTAGGCTGAGGCTAGGGCTCCCCTAGCCTAAGGCTAGGGAACGACTAGGCATAGTCTAGGGCACCCCTAGGCATAGTCTAGGGCACCCCTAGGCTTAGGCTAGGGCACCCCTAGGCTTAGGTTAGGGCAACCCTAGGCTTAGGTTAGGGCAACCCTAGGCTTAGGCTAGGCCAGCCATAGGCTTAGGCTAGGGGACCCCTAGGCTTAGGCTAGGGCACCCCTTGGCTTAGGCTAGGGCACCCCTAGGCTTAGGCTAGGGCACCCCTAGGCTTAGGCTAGGGCACCCCTAGGCTTAGGCTAGGGCACCCCTAGGCTTAGGCTAGGGCACCCCTAGGCTTAGGCTAGGGCACCCCTAGGCTTAGGCTAGGGCACCCCTAGGCTTAGGCTAGGGCACCCCTAGCCTTAGGCTAGGGCACCCCTAGCCTTAGGCTAGGGCACCCCTAGCCTTAGGCTAAGGCTTGGTTTCCCCTAGCCTAAGGCTAGGGCACCCCTAGGCTTAGGCTAGGGCACCCCTAGGCTAAGGCTAGGTCACCCGTAGTCTTAGGCTAGTGCACCACTAGGCTTAGGCTAGGGCACCCCTAGGCTTTGGCTAAGGCTAGGGCTCCACTAGACTATGTCTAGTGCACCCCTAGGCTTAGGCTAGGGCACCCCTAGGTTGAGGCTAGGGCACCCCCAGGCTTAGGATAGGGCACCCCTAGGCTTAAGCTAAGGCTAGGGCTCCCCTAGCCTAAGGCTAGGGCACACCTAGGCTTAGGCTAGGGTACCCCTCGGCTTAGGCTAGGGCACCCCTAGGCTTAGGCTAGGGCCCCCCTAGGCTTAGGATAGGGCACCCCTAGGCTTTGGCTAAGGCTAGGGCTCCACTAGACTAAGGCTAGGGCACCCCTAGCCTTAGGCTAGGGAATCCCTAGGCTTAGGCTAGGGCACCCCTAGGCTTAGGCTAGGGCACCGATAGACTTAGGCTAAGGCTAGGGCTCCCCTAGCCTATGTCTAGGGCACCCCTAGGCTTAGGCTAGGGCACCCCTAGGCTTAGGCTAGGGCACCCCTAAGCTTAGGCTAGGGCACCCGTAGTCTTAGTCTAGGGCACCCCTAGGCTTAGGCTAAGGCTAGGGCTCCCCTAGCCTAAGGCTAGGGCACCCCTAGGCTTAGGCTAGGGCACCCTTAGGCTTAGGCTAAGGCTAGAGCTCAGCTAGCCTAAGGCTAGGGCACCGCTAGGCTTAGGCTAGGGCACCCCTAGGCTTAGGCTAGGGCACCCCTAAGCTTAGGCAAGGGCACCCCTAGGCTCAGGCTAGGGCACCCCTAGACTTAGGTTAGGGCACCCCTAGGCTTAGGAAAAGGCTAGGGCACCCCTAGGCATAGGCTAGGGCACCCCTAGGCTTTAGCTAGGGCTCCCCTAGGCTTAGGCTAAGGCTAGGGCTCCCCTAGCGTCAGGCTAGGGCACACCTAGGCTTAGGCTAGGGCACCCCTAGGCTTAGGCTAAGGCTAGGGCTCCCCTAGCCTAAGGCTAGAGCACCCCTAGGCTTAGGCTAGGGCACCCCTACGCTTAGGCTAGGGCACCCCTAGGCTTAGGTTAAGGCTAGGGCACCCCTAGCCTAAGGCTAGGGCACCCCTAGGCTTAGGCTAGGGCACCCTAGGCTTAGGCTAAGGTTAGGGCTCCCCGAGCCTTAGGCTAGGGCACCCCTCTGCTTAGGCTAGGGCACGCGTAGGCTTAGGCTAGGGCACCCCTAGGCTTAGGCTAAGGCTACGGCTCCCCTAGTCTCCGGCTAGGGCTCCCCTAGCCTCAGGCTATGGCACACCTAGGCTTAGGCTAGGGCAATCCTAGGCTATACTAAGGCTAGGGGTCCCCTAGGCTTAGGCTAGGGCACCCCTAGGCTTAGGCTAGGGCACCCCTAGGCGTAGGCGAAGGCTACGGCTCCACTAACCTAAGGCTAGGGCACCCCTATGCTTAGGCTAGGGAACCCCTAGGCTTCAGCTCGGGCACCCCTAGGCTTAGGCTAAGGCTAGGGCTCCCCTAGCCTAAGGCTACAGCACCCCTAGGCTCAGGCTAGGGCACACTTAGGCTTAGGCTAGGGCACCCCTAGGCTTTAGCTAGGGCTCCCCTAGGCTTAGCCTAAGGCTACGGCTCCCCTAGCCTCAGGCTAGTTAACCCCTAGACTCAGGTTGTGACACCTCCAGTCAGCAAGGGCGTCTGCCCACTCCTTCACCAGACACCTCAACAGCCATGAGCCAAGAGGTAAGGACAAGTGCAAGGCAGGCCAGCTGGCCTGGCCACAGCTCCTCAATGCCCCTCCCTATAACAGCAGCTGGCCAAAGGGACCACAGGCCCGTGCAATTAGGGGGAAGGAGTCAGCAAGCCTTATAAGGCACCTGAGGTTTAGGCAAAGACACACTCAGAAAAGGCCGGCCAAGAGAAAGGCAGCAGAGGCAGCGGACAGGGCCAGCACACTTACTGTGATGCTGTCTTTGTGCTGAGCAGAAGAGGAAAGCAGAGGAAGAGGCAGAGACAGAGAGCGCGAGCGAGCAGAGAGGTCCCCAAACAGCTTCCTCTGCCTGGGGCCTCCCCCAGCGTGCATGCAGACCCTGCTGCTAGCCCCAGGACCCCCGGAGCCTGGAGGTGACAGATGGGAGGGTGCCGACAAGCATTCACTTACCCTCAGCTCCACCCACTTGTCCAACAGTCTCTGGTCACTGAACTCACACAGCTGCCCCGAGGATGTGATACAGAAGGTGCTGTCAGCCTTCTTCCTGCAGCCACAGGCTACATCAGTGAACAGGTTGTTCTGCAGGTCCCCCAGCAGCCCGGAGCGGCCCAGCAGGGGCACAGTGGCATTCACCTGTGGAGGCACACCACAGGTGCCACCCACCCACCCACCCTGCAGGCTACCCCCTGAAAAGCAGGCGCTGGGGAGAGAGGGAAAAGGCTTCCCTTGCAGATTGACATAGCACCTGGCCCAGCTGAGACTTCCAAGGGGCTTTTGAGCATGCAGAAGTGGGCGCAGGTGGAACAGATCTGGGCAGACCCCACCCTGGTGGCTACTTGCTGCCTCACCTTTGAGGTCTTGCTGTCATCAAGGTACCAGAATTTGATGTGCCGGTTGCCTGCAATGACAAAGTAGCTGCAGTCCTCAGAGAAATATACTGCTGTCACCCGACTGGACACCTTGTTGGAAGCCACTACAATGTTTTTCTGGAGAGAAAGTCAAGGGAAATCAAGGCTCTGCTTCTAGGAGCTGAGGGAAAAGAAACTTACACACTGAAGGAGGTTAGACAAGCTGTGAACTTGACCTCTCCTTCTGCCCCTTCTTCAGCATCCTAGATACCCAGTTGCTCCTTTCTGCTCAGAGTTCTCTAGAAAGGGACTGAGGCCAGCAGGTGGAAGTGAAGGCCACCTGTCAGCAGTTTCTTGGCTCCCCTCCCGGCCCTGCCTGTCCTGAGGCCTGCAGCCCACTCACCTTCCAGGCCCAGACATTGAAGATCATGTCATGCTGGTAGCCCACTGAGACAATGTACTTGGCGCTGGGTGAGAAGGCCACACACGCCACGCCATACTTATGCTCCTGAAGCTCCACCACCTGGCTGCGCTCCGACACGTCCCATACCCACACAGCAGGCATGTGTCCACTCTGCGGGGACGAAGACCCCGAAGTAAAAGCCAGAGGCAACCAGCTCCCTCCCCATCGACGGAGGCCTGGCCTTCCCAGCCACTGGACAAGAGCCTGCACATAAATGAAGGACACCTAACCTAATGTGCCTGCACATGAATCAAGGACACCCCCGGAGGGAATGTGATCAGTGTTGGGGAACAGGGACTCTCAGGGATGGGCTCCTGGTGTGATTTGCATGGGCAAGAACCACCACTCCTGCGGTTTGCTCCCACAGCCTCACAGGGCAAGTCTATGTGAGGGCAGCCCTGTTCCACACTGTGACCAGCAGGGATAAGGAATGTTTTAAGGAGGTGTTTTCCAAAATGTGGTTCCCAAATTGGCAGCTTCAGCCTCATCGGGAACTACTTGTTAGCATTGCAAACTGAAGAGAGCCAACCCAGACCTGCTGAGCCTGAGAGCCAGCAGTCTGTACTATGGGGCCACCATAGCACTTCTGACGCAGGCTACAGCCTAAGAACACTGCTCTAGGGCAGACCAAACACCCAAAGTGGACACCAGTACAGAAAGTCAAACTTGGCACCAGTCCTATGCGGGCCGCAGGCTGTCACTCTCTGCTAAGGCCAGGCCACCCCCTCTGCAGTGCCTGAGCTTCCTTCCTCACTCACCTCGCCGGTGACCAGGTACTTGCCATCAGGAGAGAAGGCAAAGGCAGTGATGGTTTCCCGGAAAGGAATGGGGGCAGGCTCAAGAGGGGCACTGGCAGCCTGGCCCAGGCCTGGCCTCTCACAGTCCCCTCTCAAAACAAGGGCAGCAAACCCGCCCTCCCTGTGCTGCTTCCCTTGCAGGCCTAGGGCCCAACAGGGCCCAATGCCACAAAGAAGCAGGTGGCACCCCTCTGGCCATCCCTGGGGAAAGGTGGCACTCCCCAAAGCCCCAGAGCTCATTTACCTGGAGCTGTTGAGGATGTGGTGCTGCTTGTGTTTCCGGGGATTGAAGAGCACAACCACACACCTGGGGAGAGGGAGAGGGGAGCACAGCCTTAGCACCCCACCTCAGTGGCCCAGCCCAGAGGACCCCACGTTGCCAGAGTGCAGCTGGCTCCTGGCAGCACTCTTCTGCCTTTCTCCCCTTCTGTAGCCCCACATGGTGCAAGGGCCTGTAGGGAGCCCTGCCTGCCCAGTGCTCTGTGCACCAGCACCATCGGGCCATGCCCCATAGTGATGGGGTGGCCGGTCTTCCCAGAGCCCTTGTCTCTACCCCAGGGCAGAGGGCAGAGAGAAGGATGCACATGATTTGGGTAAGAACAGGCCTCAGCTGTGCCCTTGTTTATAGACCTCCTGGTTTCCAGGAGAGAGTGGGATCTCTCATGTCTGCACCCATGTGTGTACTTGGCAAGAGCCAGCCCTCCACATGTTGGATGAGGAAGCAAGTGGAAGGTCAGGGCCCAGGGCCAGGCCTGCAGGGAGACTAAGGGGGATGGAGAGGCAGAAAACTGCCTGAGGGAGGGAACTTCATGGAGCTGCTGGCCCACGTCAGACTCTTTAGCCCAAAGAGCCTGAGCAGCGCCATTCTAACAGCCTCCAGGCTCCCTCTCCAGTCAGGCAGCAAGGCTGGGTGAGATTGCATGGAGACTGAAATTCAAGAGTGAACTCAAGAGGGAGGCAGGTAAGAGTCAGGGACAGGGAGCTGGGAGCCAACAGCTCGCCAGTGTCTCAGGGGCCATGGCGCTCAGCATGTTTAGGCCCTCTGCCCAGCTGTCTCCTCTCTTCATTAGCGCTATGCCTACTACTTGCTATTAGCTGGCCACAGCAAGCCTGGAGCCTGCTCCCCTAGGTAAGGGGGTCGACTGCGTAGACGGAGGAGAGACTCAGTAGAAGGCTACTTGTCCCAACACTGCCTTTTACAACAGGAAGCAGACACAGGTCCCGCATCTGGACCCCACTGCTTGCAGATGGGAGCAGGAGCTGCAGCACAGGGCTTGGTCTCTTCTGCAGACAGAGGCCTCCGGCTCGGCTCAATGAGCCAGTTCGCTATGCAAATTCCATTGTCAACTAGGGATTCTGGGATCTTGGAGGTGCACCAGGTAAGCTCACAGCTGGCTACCAGGCTGATTGACAGCCTTAGAAGCCTGAGCAACGCCCTCTTCTCCTCAGACCCCCGCTCCAATCCTTTTTCACCCTCCTTTTCTTTGTTCTCTTTTTAATCTCCTTTCTCTCTTTAAACCAATTTGAAGAACCCTGCTCTCCACATCCCTTGAATGAGAAAAACAAGATGACATTAGAAACACGCAGACACACACCTGCCCAGTTGCTCTGAAGGAGAGTCTAATACATGGGACTGACCTAACTCCTTTAAAACAGAGATGCCTGCACAGAGGATGAAAGGAACTGTGCTCAAACACTCAACCACATTCACTGTCGCTGAGTCGATTCTGACCCTACAGAACACAGCAAAACTGCCCCTGTGGGTTTTCTGATACGAACTATCTAGGGGACCACAAAGTGTCATCTTTCTCCTTTGGAGTGCCTGGTGTGGCCTAACTTCTGTCCTTGCTGTTAGAACCCCAACACAGAACCATGACACCCTCAGGTATCTGGGCATCCAAAATTGAGAGATAAGGAACACTAAGGAATAGAGACAGGGTTCACAAACAGGGCTTCTGATTTCGGGTCCTTTTTACACACACACACACACACACACACACACACACTCACACTCACACACACAGCCAAATGCATACCCATACCCTTGCAGAATCTCTGGAAGGCATCTGACTTCATGTCCTTTTTACAAACACACACACACACACACACACACACACCCCTTGCAGGATCACTAGAGGGCTTCTGATTTTGTTTCCTTTTACACACACACACACACACACACTCACACTAACACTCATACCCAGGCAGAATCACTAGAGGGCTTCTCACATCGTGTCCCTTTTACACACAAACACACATACACACCGTTGCAGAATCTCTAGAAGGCTTCTGATTTACTGTCCTTTACACATACACACACACACACACTTTCTGAACCTCTGGAGGGCTTCTGACTTCGTGTCCTTTTTACACACTCACACACACACATATACACACATGCACGCACCCTTGCAGAATATCTGGAGGGATTCTGATTTCCTGTCCTTTTTACACGCACACACCCACACAGACACACACATACCCTTGCAGAATCTATAGAGGGCTTCTGAATTCGTGTTTTTTTACACACACACACACTCACAATCATACCCTTCCAGAATCTATTTAGGGCTTCGGACTTCATGTCCTTTTTCCAAACACACACATACATGCACCCTTGCAGAATCTTCAGAGGGCTTCTGACTTCGTGTTCTTTTTACACACCCACTCACACTCATACCCTTGAAGAATCTCTAGAGGGCTTTTGACATCTTGTCCTTTATACACACACACACACACACACACACACACAAGCACACCCTTGATGAATCTCTGGAGGGTTTCTAAAGTCATGTCCTTTTTACATACAAACACACACACCCTTGCAGAATCTGTAGAGGGCTTCTGACTTCGTGTCCATTTTACAGACACACACACACACACACACACGTTCACACTCATACCCTTCCATAATCTCTGGATGTCTTCTGACTTCGTGTTCTTTTTACACACACACACACACACAAACACACACACACACACACACACACACACCCTTGAAGAATCTCTGGAGAGTGTTTGAACGACCCTGTTGGTCATGGTATGTCGTGTGACTAGAAGTGTATATAAGCAGAGAATCCCTCAGAGAACAATTACTGAAGTCTATAGAGCAGGGGTCAGGGATACACTGCGGGTCTCTCGGTCCATGCATGTGGCTCTGAAGTAAAATGGAAACCTTTTCAAGGACAGTGATTATTCAGATAATGGTGATTGAAGTTGCAAAAATATATATTTTTTTATCTCAAAGAATGTTTCAATTTTTGTGAGAGAAAAAGTAGGCTCTTCTATCTCAAAAGTTTGCCTCCCCGATGTAGATCAAGATGACGGCTATGTCTAGAAACAGTCACTTCACATTTTGATATTTTTGTTTAATAAAGTGTCTGTGGTTTTAGAGCAATGCTTTCTAACTTACCCTCACATACTTTTACAGAATAAGTGATGAAGCAGCTGCTTGGACTGGGTGGGCACAGGGAAGCTGGGAAGGGTGAGGACCAGGAACAATCACTAGATAATAAATTATTTAATACATCTGCATCGGGACTGTGGCTCCAGAGCTACAACTCCGGTGCTGTGCAGCACATTTCTTCCAGTTTGAAACAAAATTGGAGTCAATTATTATCTTCCTCATCAGTCATCATTTCCTATGGTTCTGGGGATTGGAAGTACTAAGCTAGCAGATTCTTCTGTGCGGTTGCCATCTGGCAGTGGCTTATGATGGAGACATCTCACACAGCTTCCCCACTGGTGTACTTGACAATGGCCACTGGTGTTTGCTGGGACTTTAAGAGGGACTAGTGTCAGCATCTGCATGTGGCTTCTTCATCACACTTCCTCACAGCAAGGGGACTGGACTCCAAGGGTCTTGTACAGAGAAAGAGCCAGGTGGGAGCTGTATTACCTCAGAAGTCACACCGCACCTCACCTGCCAAACTTGACTCCTGGAGAGCCATAAGGCTGGCGTGGGTTCAAAGGAGGAAACATAGACTCCAACTTGGGATGTAGAATGACAAGATTCTGGAAGAGCTTGTAGGGAAGAAACAATCCCTTGAAGGCATTTTGTGAGCTACAGTCTTCCCCAGGACATAAACCTTAACTGGGCAACTCAGTGGTAGCCTTGCCAACTCTGGCTGGTGAGTTCCAGTGACTTTCTTTTGAAGGGAGGGAAGGCAAATTTGGAAGGGAACCCTCAGAAGCCCCCAAGTGGCCTGGAACCTCACCTTTGCAGACACCCACTGAGAGATCCTTCCTCCTTCAGGGAGTTAAGCTGGGCGAGAGGATGGTAGCTGGAAGGACAAAAGGAATTGACTAATACTCTGGAATTACATCACTCGCTCTCTTTGTAAGTTTTTCACTATTGTTCTAGTCCTGTGTTGAATCTATCTTTTCCTTACTCTCCCCTAGGACCTTCCCCTTAGATATGGGGCTGCGGGGACGGGTTGATTGATCTGTGCTGAAATCAGGGAGGTAGGTATTAATAGAGGGAACCCGTTACTACTCCCATAGTTCCCATAGTAACCTGGACCAATTGGTGGGAGGAATGGGCAGATAAAGGCTGCATTGGGGTTTCGGTGCTTGGTGGAGGTGAAGGCTGACGTGTTTAGAGTGGAGAGAGGAAAACAGCTTGTTGGGGAAATGTTATTGGAGATGGCTTTGAGACTAGCCTCTACTGGTCTCTTGCTCCTCACTCTCCTCTTGGTAGCAGCACGTGTGTTCCCCTCCGCACCATCCCCTCATCCCAACTTGGAGCCCTTCTGGCTATTATTTCCTTATGGAAAAGCTGTCAGCTCATCATCCTGCTTTCTTCCATTCATGCTTCTTTAGCTCCGTGTTGACTTCTAACAGAAGAGAATCAGAAAAGTTAAGTCACAACCCCACGGCCTTTGCTGAAGGAGACTGCAATCTGTGTACGGAATATCTCCTAGCTCACTCTCTCACTTCTCCCTAATAGATTTTTCCTGCCACTGCTCCTGGCTGGAGGGGATGGAGAGTTCAAGTGATGCCACAGAAGTCACAGCAAAAGAACCAAGGCACTCGAAGGACCATTCATGAGCTGGAATATGATAGAAGCTCTTGAATGGGAAGCCACCGTTCTGGCAGTAAACATGCTCCTATGGACCCTCCCAGTTCTAAGGCTTTAGTGCAGTCCCACCTGAATGAGTTCTCCCTGGGTGAGTTCCTCCTGAAAGCGAAAGAGGGTTTATCCTTCTTTATCTTTGAAGCTACGCCTTCTATACCTACTGGATCCAGATACTGAGGATCTTCGCTTCCTGATTACTGAACTCAACTGTGCTGATTGATAGCTGCATGGCCAAGGACCCGGACACAGCTCTGGATTCTCTGTTCACTCTCTTTAGCCACCATTGGTTTCCTTTTGTCTAATTGTGCAACAGAAATCTCGGGGGATGCTTTATTCTAAAGTTCTTCCACTTCCCTAAAGGCGGGTATAGAGAAAAGCAAAGTTAACTGGAGTCTCTCCAGCACACACTAGAACCCCAAGAGGGCTGCATAGGTCTCATCCAAAAGTGGAGATCTGCTGCCTCACCCCTAGACTGTGAACCCATCATGGGTAGGGGTCAAGTGCTGTTTCTATCTGGACCTTCAGGGTCTTCTCAGTGCCTGGCTCATAGAGGAAATGAAAAATGCTTGTTTCTTCTTAACAAGTCAGAGATTTACTATTGTTGTTAGGGTCGGTCCTGTTGGTTCCCACTCATAACAACCCTATGTCAAACAGAACACAACGCCACCCAGTACCATCATCACAATTGTTCTTATGTTTGAGCCCATTACTGCAGTCCCCATGTCCATCCATCCCATGAGAGCCTTCCTCTTTTCCATTGCCCTTCCACTTTACCAAGCATGATGTCCTATTCCTGGGCCTGGTCTCTCCTGACAACATGTTGAAAATACATATCCAAAGGGTGACAAAATCTGGCCATCCTTACTTCTAAGGAGCATTTGGCCTGTGCTTCTTCCAAGACAAGTTTATTGGTGCTTCTGGTAGTCCATAGTACTTTCTATGGTTCTTTTTTCCTAGCACCATAATTCAAATGCATCGATTCTTCTTTGGCCTGCCTTATTTAATCTCCAAATTTTACATGCATAGGAAGTGTTGAACATACTATGGCTTGTGTCAGATGCACCTTAGTTCTCAAAATAACATCCCTGCTTTTCAATACTCTAAAGAGGTCTTGTGAATATTTAGCCAATACAAATCAATGCATTTTTTAAGCTGTAGACTGCTGCTTGCATGAGCGTTGATCATGGATCCAAGGAAGAGGAAATCCATGACCACCTCACAATTGTACATCTAAGCATATACCTCAAAGAATAACAAACAGAGACTCAAAGAGATGTGGTATACAATTTCACTGCAGCACTACCCACAATAGCTGAAAGGTGACTATTACCAAAGTGCCCGGGGCCCGAAGAATGGATAAACCAAACAATATCTAAGTCATACAATGGAATATTATTCAGCCTTTAAAAAGGAATGATGTTTTGGAACATGTTACACCATGCAGGGACCTTGAACACCTTCTGCTGAGTGAAACAAGTCAGACCATAATGAGATTGATATAAAATATGCAGAATCCATAGTGAAATCCATAGACAGCAAGCAGACTCACAGTTGATAAGGATTGGTTGACGAAAGCAATGGGGAGTGACTGGTTAATGAGCATTGACTGTGTCTCCATTCAGAGTGATCCAAATGTTGGCCTGATCCTATATTCGATTTGCATGGAGCCCCTGCCCTCTCCTGAGGGGTAACCTCAGCAAAGGCACTGGCAGGCTCAGAATCTTGGTTTCCTGACCTGTGAGTGTGCTGGAAAGATTAGATGGAGTAATAAATAATGACACTGATCACAACCAATAATTATACAGCACTTACTATGGGCCAGACATTGTTCCCCAGCCGTGCTTCTAGCAGGCACACAAATACAATGCCCTTGGGGCCTAACAGAAACTCAGATTCCACTTCAGCAGATCTGAAGCAAGCTGCGAGAAATGGAGTTTCTCATGGGGACAACAGTGAGGACCAGGATTCTCAGAAGGATTGAGGCATTTGAATGACAGTGATGGCAAAGACAGTGTGTGGAGTATACTGTGTGTGGCCAGGAGAACGAGCAAATCAGTCCTGGAGGAAATTGAGCCAGGACACTCTTCACAGAATGTTCTTAGAAGAGAGAATGGCAAAATGTTGTCATGTCGTTAGGAAAGACCAGTTGCGAGAAGAGGACATCATGTGGATCTGGGGAAACTCTTCATGACACGGACTGGCACCATAATCGCAACAAAGACCTCAAACCTGCCAATGGGCAGGAAGATGGCATAGGATTGGGCAGTGATTTGTCCTATCAGACCTACGGTCAAAAGGAGTCAAATTTGACTTACTGGAGACTAACAACAACAACAAGGTCTTTCTATCTATTGATGCATTCAAACTCAACCTCGAACATACAACCTAAGCACTATTTTTCACTTCCCTTCTACACACAGAAGCGCAAAGGGGGTTCAAGGATTTGTCCCAGGTCATGGAGCTAGAAGGACATAGAGCCAGGACTGGACAATGGAGCGATCTGACAACAGAGACATTAAACATAAGCAGGGCTTTGTCTCCCACAAAGATCATAGGCATAACCATAGTGGACTTGGCACAAGTCCTGCCGCATGGCAACCTTTCAGCAGATAGGTGCTATCTTAGTGCCATCCAGTTGACAGCAAGTTAGCCACTGTATACGACAGGGTAGAACTGTCTGTGGGTTTTTGACACGAAATATTTACAGCAGTAGCACTCCTCATCTTTCTCCCACAAAAGTCCCTATGATTGTTAGTAATTTGGTCAGAAGTCACTTTAATGGTGACCAAATCCTTCCTTTTATGGGATTCAACATTATACCCCACTGCTTCTAATAGCTCCTCGCCCCAAACCAAAACAGGCATGAGAGACTTGATTCTGACTCATGGTGCCCCCATGTGTGCATTGCATAGGACTTTCAAGACTATTGGCTTTAAGCAGGTTGCCAGGCCTTTCCTCCATGGTGTCCCTGGGTGGGTTCCAACGGCAAATGATTTGTTAAATAGTTGTGTGTTGAACTGTTTGCCCCCCTTCAGGAACTCCAATATCCTTGCAGCTCTCTATTCACAAAGGACTGTCCTTCCAACCAAGAGCTCAGAGTGCTTGTTTTCCCTCTCTTATTTTCTTTACATCAAGTTGTTTGGGACTCCCCAGGAGCTGGGTCCCAGGGACATATTTATATGTAATTATGACCCTGTCATCTACAACATGATCATGATAAATGGAGAAAAGGCTGAAGTGATCAGAGCTATCTTCTTTCTGGAGTCCACAATAAATGATCATGCGAGCCCCAGTCAAGAACTCAAGGGATGTATTGTATTGGGTAAATCTGCTGTTTGAGATCTCTTTCTTTTTTTCTTTTTTTGCAGCTGGGAAAGAGAAAGGGGAGATGGGCTGTTCTCCCAAGTTGGGGTCCCTGCCAGGGCACCCCCCACTCAAACCTGGCCAACTCCACTCGGGAATAGAGTTCCCTGCCACTTCTGTAGAACTGCCCTGTGGAAGGACCAATGTCCTAAAGGTTCAGAATGGAGAAGAAAAGTTTCAAGAGCTACAGCCTAGCCCCTTACAGCCAGAGTGATATGCAACAAGGGCGCCCACAGGCACTTTCTAGGGATCTTAAATAGTTGGGGCTTAAGGAGAGTGGCATGGGGCTCTAGCAAGCTAGGAGCCCATCCTAGGCTGGGGTTACATATCCCAAGCCCTTGATGGGGAGGCCTCAGGTAAGCAGTGGGGCCAATGGAGTTCTGGGTATGTGGGCCTGGAGGAGGGGAGCCACCTTTGGGGCTGTACCAACCCAGGGCTTCCCAAGTGGGATTGGGTGCAGGGGCCTGGGCAGGGTCGCTCTTCCTCTCCATCCTCCATGGCCAGTCAGGCTAACACAAGATCTTGGGCAGGCAGGGGGCCTGGGGCAGTGCCTAGATGAGCCAGGGGCTAGCTGGGCAGGGGGTGTTTCCTGGGTAGGCAGAGGGCCTCGGGCAGGGTCTTTGTGGCAGGCCCAGACCCAGGTGGGCAGGACCTGGAACAGGGATCCCAGGTGTGTGCCCAGCCTGGACTGGACCCAGGGTTGGCAAGGGCCCTTATGCAGGTTCCTGGGTGGGCAGCGGGCCCAGGGCAGAGTCTTGGTGGTGAGCAGGCCCAGGGTGGGGGCAGGGGGTCTGGAGTGTGGTCCTGGGTGGGTCAGCTGGGCAGGGCGAGGATCCTGGTTGCTGGCCAGGTGCCTGGTGGGCTGCAGACCCACATCAGGGGTCATGGTGGCAAGGCCCTCCCTGGTGGGCAGGAGTCTGGGAAGGGGCGGGAAGGCTGCACAGGCCACACCTGGTCTTTGAAATCCTAGGCCTTGCGCATCAGGTCATTATGGCCCATGGAGGCAGTGCGGCTCCGAGGCTGGCTCACAGCCTTCAGAATGAGCCCTTTACCTCTATAGGAAGTGCTGGCTGGCCTCCTGTCATGTTCTCAATAGGCTCCAGCTGCTGCCACGTAGGCCAAGCCTTAAAGGGGCCATGGGCTTCCACCTGTGTGCCCCTCCTCCTCACCCTTAAACGGGCCGCGTGCTGCCGCCAGAGTCCTCTTTCAAAAGTGTTCTTCAAAGTGTTTAAGAGCAAGAATGTTACATTAAGGTGCACCTGACTAAAGCCATCTTAGTCATATTTTCTATGGCCTTCTATGCACGTGAAAGTTGGACGTTGAAAAGGAAGATCAGAGAAGAATCAATGCATTTGAATTGGGAGGCTGGTGAAGAATATTGAAAGTACTATGAACTGCCAAAGAACAAACAAATGTGGGTTAGAAGTACAGCCAGAATACTCCTTAGAAGCCAGGATGGTGAGGCTTCCCCTCACGTACTTTGGACATACTGTTAGGGAGAGACCAGTCCCTGGAAGAGGAAGTACGTCCTGCTAGGTGAAGCAGAGAGGCAGTGAAAATGAGGAAGAACTTCGGCCAATGGATTGACACAGTGGCTGCAACAAGGGGCTCAAACATAACATCAATTGAGAGGATGGGGCAGGACTGGGTTGTGTTTCATTCTATTATCCATAGGGTGGCTAGGGGTTGGAACTGACTCAATGGCATCTAACAGCAGAAACTATGTCCACACCCACTACTAACAGAACAGGAAGTTTCCCAACCCCTCTCATCTCTCAACCCCAGGAACAGAGATGCCACCTTCCTTCTAGCTTTATTCCCAGTATCTAGAGCAGAGCTCAGCAATGAAGTACCTAACAAACCTGAAGTAGCTGTTACTTAGCTCCATGCCTCAGAGGTCTCAGTTCCCAAGTCCCAAAACAATGACATCAGTGTTGTTGTTTGTTGCCATCAAGTCGACTTCCAGTTACACCTGCGTCACACCTGCCTACCTAGAATCCCACCTTATGAAAATAAGCCAGAACAATGATTCTCGCCCACGGTGTCTGCAGACTATGACTCACCACTCTGAAGGGATGTCACGTAAATGTTGAACTGCTAGCTCAAAGGTTGACTGTTCAAACCACCAGCTACTTCAAGGAAAATGATGAGGCTGTCTGTTCCAGTAATGTTGGATAACGTTGGAAAACTTACATAGGGTCTCCATGAGTTGGAATTGACTAGACAGTAATGGGTTTGCTGTACCTGGAATGATGATGCGACCAGAGAAAGAATGAGAGGGAAGTCTGAAAAAGAAGCACTGACCTGCCCTCCATCGGGCTGTTTTGTGATTTTTTTTTTGCAGCAGATGGTTCGAAGGGAACAGGGAATGAAGAGGCGGAGTGCATGGCACGGTTGAGGGCTATTTGCCATTCTGACCAAGTGCCTCTCTGAGAAAAGGGGGAAGGGAAACTTGACCTGGATCTTGATCAAAGCCCAAGAAAATATATGAATTTCCAGAATGAGAGAGGTTTCCCAAGTCAGGGTAGTAACAGGAGCTGACAGCTCTCACCTCTGACCCTGTGGGCCCTGTTCAAAGAATCTCCTGGACTGGGTGGGAGGTGGGTGGTTAGGCAGAGAGACAAAGAGAGAGTCGAACTAGGAACTCTGGCTCTTTCCCAGCCTGAGCCTGAGCCCCTGAGCCTCCTCAACTCCACTCTCCCCCTTCCCTGACACCGCACAGGGACACCTTCCAGAGGTCTTCCTGTACCCATATGTAGGTGTTGGCTCTTCCTGCTTTTGGCTCTGCTCAGTGGCAGGGCATTTGAAGGGTGGTTGTGGGATTTGTACAGTTGACATTAGGGTAAATGCGTGATCATTTCTTAAATTTATCCTACTGCAGCTTTAGGCTGTGTTTCCAAACTCCCTGTCCGCACAGAGGCTCTGCAGAGGGGACAGTGGCTCTGATTCCACCTGGAAGTTCCTGGTTGAGCACATGGATTTCCCATCCCAGTCTAGCCATGGCACCAGGGATCAGGGTGCTAGGAGAGGGGCAAATGGGTCCCCAAAGGAGATGTGTGGTGACAACAAAAGTGACACACTGGTGGTCACCTACTAATTGTACATAGTGGTGCCTGCCCCTCTCATGGTGGAAACATACAATGTCGCCTATGCCTCTTCTCTAAAAGCAAGTGGACCTGCTTGTGACATGAGGTTTTGGAAAGTTCTTTCATGGGCCACAAAGAAGTGTGGCTGATCCAGTGTCTCAAGCTGATTTTGAGTAGTGTCCAGAGAGTTCGTGGTGAAAGGGGGTAGGGAACTGTGGGGGGCTGGCCAGGGAGTGAACACGAAGTAATTTGAGCCAGACAGAGTAATGAATGGGAGGCAGAATGGCTAGCAGGATGCTTAACCCACAGCATCACCAAAACTCCTTAGCAAGAAGGGTATTACCACAACCACTGCCACCACCCCTTTTTCCTAATTTTCTGAGAGATAGAGAGGAAAGAGTGCTGTCCAGTGTTCGACTCCCTTTAAAGAAAATGGGAGGGCCAGGGTGATGGCAGCAGGTGGCTGGAACATCCCAGCCTGGCATTCAGGGCCACACGGAAAGATCCTCCCTTGTGGGCTCTGTGAAGCAGGCACACTCAAAGATCACAGGACCTCGGTCTCAGCTGTCGGCCTCGGGCTTGGGTTTCTTAGTTCCTCCTGCTTGGGGAGGGGCTGCTCGATGGAGAGCCTTGTCACTTAGCATCATGGCTGCTCAGACATGATACCCCTGAATCGTGTAATTTACATTTCATGCACAATTGAAGCAGCTAATGGTGTCATTCTCCAAGGGGGGGACAAGTTGTCATGATGTTAATTACATTGCAGGCGTGCTCCCTCTCCTTTGTCCCCAAATGCTCCATGGGAAGTTCCCAGGTAGCAGTCGAGTGGGTGTCCAAGAGAGTGGCTTTGGCTCTATGCAAGGTGTCAGGGCTGAGGAGTGGTTACAAGGCCAAGAATACTTTCTCTGACTTCGTTGTGGGTGTGTTGGCGCAGTGCGAGTAGAGGTGGCAGCTAAAACAGCCCAGTGATCTCCCCATCCTTTTCTCCCCTGCGCGTGTGCAATCAGGCAGGGCTGGAGGGTGCCTGTTCAATACTCAAGCTAATTTTGCTTGATAGGGGACAGTGGAGATGATGTGTAGGGCAAAGGAGGCAAAATCCAACCACTCTTAGTCCAGATATCAGCAGACGGTAGAGCTAAGCCTGTATTCTCTGAGGCTGGTCTGCTGGGATTTAAATTCTAGCTCTCCCTTGGATAACCTGGTTACCCCTGGGCAAGATGGCTTCACCTCTCTGTGCATTCGTGTTCTCACCTATAGACAGAAGCTGATGCACTACCAATGGGTCAGTCGATTCCAACTCATAGTGAGCCTGGAGGACAGAGTGGAACCATTCTATAGGCGTTCCCATAGGCTGTGACTGATACTGGAGCAAATTGACGCATCATTCTCATGGGAAGCTGCTGAGGGTTTCGCTATGCTAGTGGTAAATAGTCAAGGGCTTCTCTATTGCCCCGCCAGCGCTCCTCTTAAAGGGGTTGCAAAAGTCACCAAAACCCCACTTCTCTAGAGTTCATTCAGACTCATAGCAACTCAGCAGGATAAAGTAATAACTGTCCCTGCAGACGTCCGACCCTGAAAATCATTATGAGCTCAGACAGCCCCAACTTGATTCCGAAGAAAAGCTGGTGGGTTTGAACCACCAACCTTCTGGTTAGCAGTTCTAATCCTTCATCCACACCACCACCCGAGGGATGAAATGAGTGAATGTACATGCAATGCTTAGAACACTAGTACATAACATGCACTTAGTAATTTTGAGCTATTGTGGTAGGAGGGGAGTCCAAAAACCAAAGCAAACTCACTGCCATCGAATCCACTCTGACTCCCCATGACCTGAGTTCTACCCTATAGGACAGGGTCCAACTGTTCCTGTGGGTATTTGAGATTGTAACTTTATAGGATTGGAAAGTTTCATGTTTTTCCCTGAGAGTGGCTGGTGGTTTTGAACTGTTGGCTTTGTGCTTAGCAGCCCAATATGTAATCACCCACGCCATTATTAAATAAGAGCTACGAGTTTCTGACATTTTCTGTGAGGTGGTAGAAGTATATGTCATTCCTATATTTAAAGAAGGTAAATCTACTGAAAGAGAACAATTGCCATGGCTTTCCAAAGAGAGGAGAGATGTCAGTTTTAAGGATATATAGAGCTGTGAGTCATCCCTGGAGAGTACAAATGGTTAAAACACTTGGCCATTAACAGAAACTGAGGAGGTTCAAGCGCACCCAGAAATACCTTGGAAGAAAAGCCTGGCCATCTGTTTCTGAAAGGTTATGCCCATTGAAAGTCCTATGACTCACCATGAATCGCAATCAACTCAGTGCCAAATGGTCAGTTTAAATTTCAGGATGGTTCCTGGGCACAAAGCAAACATTCTAAGTTGTCTAATGAAGAGGAGGTTTGTGAGAGCACCTGGCCCATTCAAACACAACTGATGAGGAACCTCGGTGGGGCCACTGTACACAGACCAGGCCTTGCTTTCTCCACATCTGGTTTTGTTGGATGCTGTCAAGTTGGTTTCAACTCGTGGCGACTCTACATACAACCGAAAGAAACACTGCCTGCTCCTGTGCCAGCCTCACAATTGTTATGTTTTAGTGTGTTGTTGTAGAAACTGTGTCCATCCATCTTGGTGAGGGTCCTCCCCTTTTGGGCGCCCCTTTACCAAGCATGATGCCCTTTTCCATGATGTTGCTCCTCATAGCTCCTGATGCCCAAGGATGTGAGATGAAGTCTAGCCATCCTTGCCTCTAAGGAGCAATCTGGATACACTTCTTTCAAGACAGATCTTGCTCCTCAACTGAAATTCTTGCAGAGAGAGTGAAAACACACCTGATTTTCCTAGAGTCTCGTTTCCCAAAGTGGACAACACCACCCACCTACTGGGCACAGAAAAATCCAGAGATCTACAAATCAGATATCTACATTTTATCCTGGATGGTGGGCTATAGTACAAAATTCTTTCATTGCTGGGGGGTCCTGAGTAATTTCTTTTTCTGAAAAGAGGGCAGTAGGCAGAATACATTTGGTAACCTTTGGTCTGTAGCAGGAGCTGGAAACCTGTTTTTCTGCCAAGGACCATGTGGTGATTTATAACATCATTCATGGGGCCATAGAGGTCAAATATTTAATGAACTCACTCCTAAGGTGATGGCTACAAATGCTTCTCATTGGTGAGATGTGTGATGCTGGCAGCAATTGATTATTTGGGGGGCCCTATACAGCCCTCGGGCCATACGTTGGTCTAAGGTAGTGGATCCCAACCAGTGGGTCACAACACCTTTGGGGGTCCAATGACACTTTCACAGGGGTTGCCTGGTTCATCGCAGTAGCAAAATTACAGTGATGAATGAGCAATGAAATAATTTTTATGATCGGGGTAAACACAACCTGAGGAACTGTATGAAAGAATCATGGCATTCGGAAGTTTGAGAAACACTTGTCTAGGGAATGGTTGGGATCTCCATGTAAGCTACACATGAACTTCCTAGGCAGTCAGGCAGCATATCACTTGGGTTTCATTGGAGAGGAAAGAACTATTGATCATGTTTCAAGGACAAACAAATCTGGAAGGAAATGCTATTGTGGATGAAAACAAAACATAAAACAAACTCTTGAAAGATTTCTGTATGCTAGAGATGAATTGCAGTCCAGAAAATTAAATATCTCTGAGGGTTCCAGCAGAAAACAAACCATGCAGAAGGTTTAATTAAAGAGAGTTTAATGAAGACTATTCACAGTGGTGGGGATGGGCTTAAGAAAGCCAACAAAAGATAAGGAGGCCTCGAGGGTCTAACAAGAGCATAAAGCTGTTGCCATGTGTCCTATGGAATTTTCTCTTCAGCTCTTTGACTTTGTCATTTCTTCTCATTGTCTTAGCTACTCTATGATATAGAGCAATTCTGACTCATAGGAATTTGATACTACTGTCCTCTCCCAATTTCCTTTATTTTCCAACTTCATGTGTGTTAAAATATGCAGTATTGCATCAGATTTCCTATGCTCTAAACCAGTGGTTCTCAACCTTCCTAATGCCTTAGCACTATAATGAAGTTCCTGATGTTGTGGTGAACATCCATTCGTAAAAATATTTTCGTTGCTACTTCATAACTGTAATTTTGCTACTATGAAGAAGAGACCGACCCCTCTGAATGGGTATCTCAACCCCCAAAGAGGGCCCGATCCACAGGTTGAGAACCGCTGCTCTAAACTAAGAGGTGTTTCTTTAAGATGTAGTTCAGTATATTTTTAGACGCCCAAGTCCTGTTGTTGTTGTTGTTGTTAGGTGCCGTCGAGTGGATTTTGGCTCACAGCAACTCTATGTACAATGTACTGAAACGCTGCCCCGTCCTGTGCATTCCTCACAGTGGTTCTTTGCTTGCGCTCATTGTTGCAGCCACTGAGCTATTCCAAATTGTAGGGGCTGCCTCTCCTTTGCTGCCCTTCTATTCTACCAATATCTGTGTCTTCCTCTAGGACAGTGCTTCTCAACCTTCCTAAATCCACGGCACTTTCATACAGTTTCCTTTGTAGTGGTAGACCGCCAATCATAAAATTATATTCTTTGCTACTTCATAACTCTTGTTTTGTTACAAGTTATGAATAGTGCAACCCTGTAAAGGGTTCGTCTAAGCCCCAAAGGGGTCACGACACACATGGTGAGAACCGCTGCTCTAAATTGAGAGGAGTTTCTCTTCAGGTCTATTTCACCATACTGTTAGAAGCTCAAGTCCATTGGTTGTTGTTGTTAGGTGCCGTCGAGTGGGTATGTCTCATAGCAACTCTACGCACAATATAATGAAACGCCGCCCTGTCCTGTGACATCCTCACAGTGGTTCTCTGCTTGCACTCATTGTTGCAGCCACTGTGCTAATGCATCTTGTTGGGGACCGCCTCTCTTTTCCTGCCCTTTCATACCAAGATTTGGGACTTCCTCTAGAGCAGTGGTTCTCAACTTTCCTAATGCCATGATATTTTCATACCGATTCTCATTTAGTGGTGACCCCCCCAACCATAAAAATGATTTCATTGCAGCTTCATAACTGTAATTTTGTTACTGTTATGAGTCACGACACCCCTGTGAAATTTTCATTCCATATCCACAAAGGGGTTGCGACACACAGGTGAAGATCCCCTGCTCTAAACTAAGAGGAGATTCTCTTAAGATAGAATTCAGCATACTGGTAGATGCACAAGTTCTGTTGTTATTGGTGTTAGGCACCATCGAGTGTGTTTTGGCTCATAGTAACTCTATGTACAATATAATGAAACGCTTTCCCATCCTATGCCATCCTCACAGTGGTTCTTTTGCTTGTGCGCATTGTTGCAGCCACTGTGTTAATCCAACTTTTGGGTAGCTGCCTCTTTTTTGTGGCCTTTCTACTGTACCAAGACTTGTGTCTTCCTCTAGGGCACTGGTTGTCAAATTACCTAATGCCATGACCCTTTCATACAGTTCCTCATGTAGTGGTGACCCCCATCATAACATTATTGTTACTTCATAACTGTAATTTTCCTACAGTTATGAATCATTTCACACCTGTGAAAGGGTCATTCGATCGCGAAAAGTGGTCACGAACCTCAGGTTAAAAACCGCTGGTCTAAAGTAAGAGGAGTTTCTCTTAATATCTACTTCATCCTATTGTCAGAAGCACAAATCCTATAGTTATTGTTAGATTCTGTTGTGTAGCTTTCGACGCCTAACAACTCTAAGCACAATATGATGGAAAGTGTCCTGTCCTGCGCCATCCTCCCAGTGGTTCTTTTGCTTGCGCGGATTGTTGCAGTCACTGTTGTAGTCCATCGTGCTGTGGGCTGCCTCTTTTTGCTGCCCTTCTACTGTACCCAGATCTATGTCTCCCTCTAGGGCAGTGGTTCTCAACCTTCCTAATGTCATGACTCTTTCACACCATTCCTCATGTACTAGTGACCCCCCAGTCATAAAATTATTTTCCTTGTTACTCCATAACTATAAATTTGCTATTGTTATGAATCAGGTCACCCATGTGAAATGCTCATTGTTCCCTCCTAAGACGTCGTGACCCACAGTTAGAGAACTGTTACTCTACACTAAGAGTTTCTTTTAAAGTCTTCTTCAGCATATTGTTAGAGGCACAAATCCTGTTGTTTGGTGCCTTCGAATGGGTTTAGGCTCATACCAACTCTATGCACCATGTAATGAAATGCTTTCCCGTCCTGTGCCTTCCATACAGTGGTTCTTTTGCTCACACTCATTTTTGCAGCCACTGTGCTAATCCATCTTGTTGGGCACTGCCTCTCGTTTCCTGCCCTTCTGTACCAAGATATGTGTCTTCCTCTAGAGCAGTGGTTCTCAACTTTCCAAATGCCACAACCACTTCACACCATTCCTCGTTTTGTGGTGACATCCAACCATAAAATATTTGCATTGCTACATCATAATTGTAATTTTGCCTCTGTTATGGATCATAAAATTATATTCATTGATATTTCATAACTGTACTTTTGCTACTGTTATGAATCAGGCCATCACTGTGAAGGGGTGATTCGAAACACCCCCCACCTGAAAGTGTTCACGACCCAATGTTGAGAACCCTACTGTAAACTAAGAAGAGTTGCTCTTAAGATTTACTTCAGTATATTGTTAAACACACAAGCCCTGTTGTTATTGTTGTTAAGTTCCACGGAGGGGGTTTTGGCTCATCGCATCTCTATGCACAATATCATGAAATGCTTCCCAGACCTGTGCCATCCTGCCAGTGGTTGTTTGCTAGTGCTCATTGTTGGAGCCATATTTGGGGGGGCTGGCTATTTTTTGTTGCCCTTCTACTCTACCAAGATTTGTGTCTTCCTTTAGGGCAGTGGTTCTCAACCTTCCTAATGCCACAACATTTTCATACCGTTCCTCATATAGTGTTGACTGCCAAATCATAAAATTATTTTCATTGCAACTTTGTAACTCTAATTTTTCTACTGTTATGACTGGGCGATCACTATGAAAGGTTCATCCATCCCCCAACAGGGCTCGTGACCCAAAAGTTAAGAACCGCTGCACTAAACTAATAGGAGTTTCTCTTAAGGTCTACTTCAGCACATTATAAGAAACACAAGTCCTGTTGTTTTGTTGTCAGGTGAAGTCGAGTGGGTTTTGACTCATAGCAACTCTATGCTCCATATAATGTAACGCTGCCCCATCTTGTGCCATCCTCACAGTGTTCCCTTAGCTTGAGTTCATTGCTGCAGCCACTATGCTATTCCATCTATTTGGGGGCTGACTCTATATTGCGGCCCTTCAACTGTATCAAGACTTGTGTCTTCCTGTAGGACTGTGGTTTTCAGCAATCCTAATGCCACGACCCTTTCATACAGTGCCTCGTCTAGTAATGACCCCCCAACCAAAAAAATTGTACTGTTGCTACTTCATAACTGTAATTTTGCTACTGTTACGTATCTGGCCACGCCTATGGGAGGGCCTTTCGAACACCCCCAAAGGATTTACCACTCACAAGTTGAGAACGGCTGCTCTAAACTAAGAGCAGTTTCTCTCAAGGTTTAGTTGAGCATACTCTTAGATGTATGATATCTCCTGTTATTGTTGTTCGGGCCGTGGAGAGGATTTGGGCTCATAGCAACCCTGTGCACAATATAATAAAGGCCTGCCCAGTCTTGCATCATCCTCACGGTGGTTCTTTGCTTGCACTCATTGTTGCAGCCACCGTGCAAATCTGTCTTGTAGGGACTTCCCCTCTTCTGCTGCCCTTTTACTGTACTTGCGTCTTCCTCTAGGACAGTGTTTCTCACCCTTCCTATTTCTACGACCTTTCCATACACTTCCCAATGTGTAGTGGTGGTCCCCAAAGCATAAAGGTTTTTTTCTCCTGTTATTCCATAACTGTAATTTTGCAAGTCTTATGAATCTAGTCACCCTGTGAAAGGGTTGTTCAACCAACCAAAGTGGTCACAAATCACAGGTTGAGAACCGCTGTTCTAAATTAAGAGGAGTTTCTCCTGTGGTATAGCTCAGTATATTATTACACGCACGAGTCCTGTTCTTATTGTTGTTAGGAGGCTGTCGAGTGGGTTTGGCTCAAAGTTGGCTCATAACAACTCTATGCACAGTATCATGAAACACTGTTCCATCCTCTAACACCCTCACACTTTTCTTTTGTTTTCACTCATTGTTGCAGTCTCTGTTCTAATCCATCTTTTGGGGGACTGACTCTCATTTGCTGACACTCTACTGAACCCAGATTTGTGTCTTCCTCTAGGGCAGTGGTTCTCAAACTTCCTAATGCACGACTCTTTCACACCATTCCTCATGTATTGGTGACCTTTCCCCCCCCCAATCATAAAATTACATTCCTTGTTACTTTATAACTAAAATTATGCTACTGTTATGAATCAGGCCACCATGTGATATAGTCCTTCTCCACCCCACCCCCAAAAGGCATCACGACCCACAGTTTGAGAACTGGTATTCTACACTAAGAGGAGTTTCTTTTTAAGGGATGTTTCAGCATATTGTTAGAAGCACAAATCCTGTTCTTGTTTTTGGCTGCCTTCAAATGGGTTTTGGCTCATACCAACCCTATGCACAATGTAATGAAACGTTGTCCTGCCCTGTGCATCTTCACGGTGGTTCTTCTGTTTGTGCTCATTGTTGCGGCCACTGTGGTAATCCATCTTGTTAGGGACTACCTCTCTTTTCCTGCCCTTCCGTACCAAGATTTGTGTCTTCCTCAAGAATAGTTGTTCTCAACTTTCTGAATGCCACTACTATTTCATACCAGTCCTCATGTAGTGGTGACTCCCCAACCATAAAATATTTTCATTGCTACATCATAACTGTAATTCTGCTTCTGTTATGGATCAGGCCACCCATGTGAAAGGTTCATTAGTCTTCTAAAGGCACTGTGACACAGTTTGAGAACCACTGGTCTAAACTAAGGGGAGTTTCTCTTAAGGTTTACTTCAGCATATTCATAGACACACAGTCCTGGTGTTATTGTTTGGTGCCTTTGAGTGTGTGCTGGCTCATAGCAACTCTATACACA